>NC_133371.1:4202427-4267939 GCF_049309525.1 Garra rufa | reverse complement strand
GGGCCGTTGAATGCTTGAATCTGATTGGCTGACGAACGTTCTAGAGGTGTGCATTATATTCAGGGAAACGCACGGCGAATGTAGTTCCAGGCAGCTTTAGACCGCAGTGCATGTCTATATCACTTCGCCATACATTTCAGTTATTTCAAAGGTCCTTACAGCCCAAAACAGCAAAATAACTAAAACCCACAATGACACTGGCCAAACTACAGTAAACATCAGGATAAAAACGACAGATTATGTCCATGTTTTTTCCACAATATATATTACGTTTTATTATGTACGGAAAGCACAAACTATTTCTCTCGCCCTCTCTCACTCACCTCACAGACGCACACACATAACGTTACAGTTTTCACTCGCGTTAGCATTCGCGCTAATGTTGTTAGCGCTGCTCTGACGATTAACAACTTAAAAACGACATGACAGCTCTCACACGCGAGGTAACAACGGCGTGGTCTTGAAGAAAATGAACTTAAAGTTTAACTGTTAGTAGAGACGATGCTGCCAGTCACCCTTGAGAGACACAGAGGTGAGAGAGGTAAAGTCATACACTTGGTTTCTCTCCCTCACTCTTTCCGTCTGTCTGCTTGTCTTTCAGTCTGTCTAAACTTCATTATTAACGGCATTATTTTGCTATTAACAGCCCAAGCGTCGTTACTAGTTCTAAAATGATGTTTTGGAACTAGCAACGAAGCTGTTGAATGAGCTGCGTAAGAAATTAATCCTACTCACAATAGCGTTTTAAGGATAAAAACCGGACGAATGTCTTGAAATATATCACTTGATCGATGTCTTGAGGTGTGGTAACTGTAGTATAAGCGGAATAATTGACTTGGGCCGTAGAATTCTACGAAAATAATGCACACCCGCTTCGCGTCGTGACCGCATCACCACCTCGGGTGTGCATTATTTTCTAAGAAATCTACGGCCCGTCGTCAATTATTCCTTACATATATAATATAATATGTAATATATATATATATATATATATATATATATATATATATATATATATATATATATATATATATATAGTCGCTAATCCCACTCCTACATCTAAACCTAACGTTAAACATCTCTGTAATTTACAGTAATAAAGAAAAACATGACAGACGTAAAAGTGCAATCACAATCATTTACTTAATGCAAAAATGTCAACAGCCGTACCAAAAAGTAATCCAAATGACGATGCGTTTGCAGCCGCAGTCCTCCCTGTCGGAATACAGTAGGTTTGTTTGAGGTGCAGAGCAAAGTTTAAATTGTTAATCGCTGAAAATATTATCCAGATTGTTATCCTGCTCCACTCGAGAATGCACCCGCGCATCATTCAAACACATCTCACCAGAAAAACGGCAAGTCCTAATCTGTGACGAATGCAGGCAAGAACCAATGAGCGTTCGATTTTCCTGCAGTCAAACCTGATGTTTCTTAATGCGGCAATATTTGAATTTGAAAAAAGCACTTTAGCGCGGGTTTGCTGTTGCTGCTGGACTTGCTGCTCGGGATGGAGATAAAGATCGCCGGATAAAGGCTTGAATTTGGGTCCGTTCCTTGCAATCGTATGAATTCTGAAGATCTTGATTACAGCCCACAAATAAAATTGTTTCATTTTATAATTATTATGTCTGTTCGGTGTATTTTATGGTTCTATTGTTAGTCACAGCATGTCGGAGAAAACGCCTTTTGAGTCCCACGACTCCCAAAACGGCAAACAAAGTTAATATTACACGAATGGTTAAACGATTGCAGAAATGTTATTTATTTTAAGGGTTTTAAGTGTAGTCGTTTAACATTATATAGACCTATTGTTGGAAACGAGCTGGCAACAGAAATCACACAGAACAGAGTGAAATGGTATAATTTCATATTAAATAAACCAATAAACAATTCAATAATGCAATTGAAAACATAATGCTATTGGTATGACAACTAAAAACAATAATAATGAAATTAATGCCGCGATTTCAGTATTCATAAGGATTTGTTTTTAGGTGTTGTCAATACGTCAGTATTGTACGTTAAAATGCTAAAAATACGTATGTATTTGTACGTTTAGATGCTGTAAATACGTCAGTTTTGTACGTTTTAGTGCCTGGAAAAACGTAAGTAAATGTACGTTTTGTAGAACCACATTTTACGTAAAATACATACGAATTGTCAAGAGATCACGTTGGTATTTATCAGTTATAGTTCGTTTTCTCTACATAATCCATTCACAATCGAAGAAAAGTGTTGTTTGTCTAAGAGGACCAAACATCCATGTATACCGTTTCAAGAATGACAAATGCCAGTTAAAAAAATCAATAAAAATCGTGAGTAAATCGGCTAAATATGCGCGAGTCATTGCTCTGATTGACAGTAATAACCGGATGTACGAAACAGCTGATGTCAAAGAAAAGAGATTAAATGATTCAAACTAAATTCAGAGTAACAAAGCTACAGCAGTAACAAGTATGTGTTGGTTAAATATAGGCTATTTAATAGATTTTACAGTTCAAGATAAAACTTAAAAGTAGTTCAGTTTTATAAAATATTTCAAATTCCTATCGATTCATATTGAGTGCATTATTTAATTATTATACCATAAATGTTTAACGTATTTGTAGTGAATTACCCTGCTGAAAAAAAAAAAAAACCCAGCTAATACCAGCCTAGGCTGGTTGGCTGGTCTTAGCTGGTTTAAGCTGGAAGTAGCTGGTTTTAGCTGGTCTCCCAGGCTGGTCAGGCTGGTTTTAGCTGGTTGTTTCCCAGCCTGACCAGCTAAGACCAGCCTGGCCAGGCTGGAAAAGTGGCCAAAACCCCTCTAAAACCAGCCTGCCGTCCAGCTATGACCAGCTAAAACCAGGCTGGTTGACCAGCTAAAACCAGCCAACCAGCCTAGGCTGGTTTTAGCTGTTTTTTTTTTCACCATATATTAGTATTTAAATAATTCACCCTTATAGGCTGTTTGTGTGTCAGCTTAATGACTTTCTGCACTTGCTATACTATATACTTTAGGGTGGTATTTATTACTACAATTTATTATACTGGTAATTTTATAAGAAATCGAAAAGCAAGACGTCCTGAAAAATATACGGAGAGGCATAATAAATAATCCTCTGCTGCCATCTATTGGTTATATAGGTAATTCCATATTATTTTACCAAAAAATAGACGTTGTTTTCCGTGAAAAGTCGATGCCTTTTTTATGAATGAAAAGTGAGTGCTTGAAGTACATTTTATTTCACAGCTGTAGAGTTAGAAAATAATAAAGGCTTTGAAATATTGCAAGATTTTAAAAATGTGTTCATGACAAAGGCAAGTTAGTGATTATCAACAATACGATTAAGATGTCCTGGAAGAGAAATATCGCTAGCTAGCTAACGTTAGCCTAAACACGTTATGATAGTGTTTAGCTGTCAGCATTTAAATGTACAACTATGCAGATACGGACAGTACGGCTCCACATTTAAATTAAATGTTGTTAAATAATATGAAACTTAATGTTCATGCCGCGCTAACATTGTTTATAATGTTGCAATTATATTTTTTCTCAGTTTCTGATAAGAACGAGGCACTAGATCAGTCTCAAGAGTGTCCACCTAATATATATCACATATAAAATGAGCATCAGCAGAAGTTTACCAGCTGGCTTATCTTTATGCGGAAGTTCTAAAGAACGCTCCGTGCATAAGGTCAATTATAAAGCACTTATTCCGCATGACCATTTTCTAGATCCCTTAACCCCGCTCCATACCTAAACATAAATATTACGTCTAATTTACTTGCTATACCATGTCATCTTGTTATTTGTGTTATTTGTATTATCTTGTGGCTTTTTACCTCACAATTTTTTCCCTTGCTGTTGTGAGTTTATATTGAGCAATTCTGAGTTTAAATCTCAGATATTTATTTATTGCGTGGCGGAAATAGGCTTCCAAAGTTCCATCCATTAAAGGCAGACAGTCAATTTAGCAGTTTTACTGTTAGCTGCTGAGGTAATCCTAAATCACAGACACACTATTTCTGTTTAAATTATGCATATTGGGCTGTACTTGCTGAAGTCTAGTCTTGACTCTCTTCTTGTGTCCTCTGGGGAGTCCTCTACAGCCTAACGCCACTCTCAAGAGCACGTGAAGAGCAGATGCCGCCCACAGCATGTATAATGACTCCCATCAAAGTCATCAATAACCATAATGGCCAAACAGACAGTTACGTTACATTTACCAGCATGAAGAATGAGGCTTTTGTGGCCCTGGACAGCCTTTTTACACACTCAGTTTAACTTCCTGTTTATGTCTGCTCTTATGGCCAGAACTGCATTTCCTTACAAGTGCCATTGACGTTGTAAAGGTGGACACTTGCAGACTGATTGTGCGCAAACATCTCCAGCTAATTATGCATTAATATCAAATGGAAAGATATGTGATTTAATTATTTTCAAAGATTCTTGCAATCCACCCTCGCAGTGTCAGTCTGTAGCGACAAGAGTAGATATATTTAACATTCAGTGTAATAGGTTCTGCCAGAGGTAACTGTAATGAAAGGCTTTTATAACATAAACCTAATCCATCACATACATTTAATAATTGCACATCAGACCTCATTAGCTAACCACTTAATTTATCATTAGAGGTTTCCAAGACAACTGAAACAAGCTGCATATTAGACACATAGCAAGTTCCTGCCAAAGATTTTCTGAAATATCATTAGTTTTTTTTTATTTTTATTGTTTGTCCTAACGATAAATTTCCATTTAATTTTTCACTTTTATAAGAAGTCAATACTGTTTTCTACCACCTTTAAACCTAAGACTCATATAAATCTTTCTCCATTTTTTTACATTTTCATTTAGACATGATGTTTAAAGAAGTTTTACTTTATAGCATTTTAATTTTCGTCACAAAATGTAACTTTGTAAATGTTACTGGTCAGTTCTCTCCCTACTGTATATATCAAATCTCAAGCATTTGCTTGCATTGTTGCAAAATGTAAAATATATTACTGCCTAGTTCTAATTAGGGCCTGAGCACTGGTGGTGCGATTGGAATTATTGGAATTATTACGTCAGAACTGGCGGAAATTTACGTCTGATATGGGTTTCAGAAGTGGGTGTGGCAAAATGGCTCAATAGTGCCACCTATACAGGTTAAGCAGAGTTCGCTTTGAGCTACGCTGCACATACATGCACACGTAACACACCAATACCTACAAAAAAGTCTCTTGGAGCAAAATCCAAAACCAAACAGGAAGTCAGTTATTTTTAATTTTCTCAGCAAATTTCGCCATTTTCAGTCGTCTTACTTGAACAAACTCCTCCTAGAGATTTAATCAGATCAACACCAAATTTTGTCAGTCTAATCTAAAGGCCCATGTGACATTAAATGTGCGAAGATCTAGAGTTTTCATTGGTAGGTGTGTCCGTGGCAGCCCAACAGATTTCAATGTTTCGCCATAAAAAAGGAAGTTGTTATACCTTAGGCATACAATGTCCGATCTGCCCCAAACTTAACATGCGTGATAACACTCCTGACCTGAAGACATCTGCATGACCATATTCAGTTATAGTCATAGCGCCACCTGATGGCAACAGGAAGTGGCATGTTTTATGCTGTAACAAACTCCTCGATTTAATGATTTCAACATTACATTTGGTCAGTTAATTTTATAGGCCTTTGCGATGTTAAATTGCAAAGATCTTGACTTTTCGTTAAAGGGCGTGTCCGTGGGGGCCTGACAAATTTTGATGTTTCACCATGAAAATAGAAGTTGTTATAACTCCATAAAAATGTCCAATCTGCCTCAAACTTTACATGCTCGATAAGAGTCCTGGCCTGAACACATCTGAAGGCCAATATTCTCTCGTTATCATAGCGCCCCCTGTTGGCAACAGGAATTGACTTGTTTTACACTAACTTCACAGGTTTGGTAAGAGTCCTGGCCTGAAGACACCAAAGGCCAATATTCAGATATAATCATATGGCCACCTGTTGGCAGCAGGATGTGTCATGTCTTACACTAACTCAAACACACCAAGTTGAATATACACCAAACTTCATGTTTGACAAAAAAACTGACCTGAACACATCTACATGCCAATAATCAGTTATAGGCATAGCGCCACCAGCTGGCAGCAGGAACTTTGGCACATATAAATGACTTTAACATATTTCTGCTATATAAAAAGCATACTGCCCACCGTTAGCTGTTTTCCTAAAGCCACTGGTCGGCGGTGAGCCTGGGTGCAAGGGCTCTTTTATCGTTGCTTGCAGCTTTAATCTTCTAATTATGACTATACTCTTAGTGAAGCTGCTTTAAAACGAAGTGCAATACAAAATTTACTTATTAATTAATTAGTTCATTTTTTTCATTCATTTATTATCACTGCTGTTGTTATTTTAAATTGAGGATGTTTTGTAAGTTTTTTTTTTTTTTTTTTTTCTAGTATACCTAGGCCAATCAATACCTGCAAACACACTGGACTTTCCTTGGATCAAGATATTAGTCTAGTAAGTTCTCTGAGAAGCTGATAAATGACCACATCACTAGCTTAACCTCATTTGAAAGGTGCCCTTTAGACAGCAGTTTTGACCTTCTGTCCTCTTTGGGCTGCCTGGGACTATTAGCATGTATGTGGGCCCATATGTCCACAGTATCTATCTATCTACCTGTGTGTGTGTGTGTGTGTGTGTGTGTGTGTGTGTGTGTGTGTGTGTGTGTGTGTGTGTGTGTGTGTGTGTGTGTGTGTGTGTGTAGTTGTGAAAGGGTCATTCAGATGTGGGAGCAGGTGAGCAGTGCATGGGCCGGCAGCAGGGCCTCTGGAGAAGTCGTGTGAGATCGGTCTTAACTCTGCCTGCTCAAGGTGATGGATGTAACTCGACTCAACTCTCACGCCAACATCCACACCTGCTGCCCCGGCACTGCTTATTGGGCACATGAATCAATTTAATGAGAGATGGAAAGGTTCAGGACTTCAATAAACACCCAGTTGAATCCCCTCCAATACATGTCCCATAAACTGAGTTTGGGCGCAGACACCACTGGGGCAAATTAGATCACTTCCTCTTTTGTCAAGAGAATGCTGTCGCTCATTCTATTGTCATCTTGCACTCTGGGCCCAACTGCATATAGCTTTTAAGTTGACATGATGTTACAATCCAACCTTTTATGTTTTTGAAAGTCGTCTCTCAGGCACAGCAGGACTGCACTTACTTGACTAAAAACACAGTAAAAACGGTAACATTGTGAAATAATATAACAATTTAAATAATCATTTTATATTTTATTATATTGTAAAATGTAATTTATTCCTGTGATGGCAAAACTGAATTTTCAGCATCATTACTCCAGTCCTCAGTCACAGAAATAATTTTATTAAGCTGATTCTCAAGAAACATTTCTTATTATAATCAGTGTTAAACACTTTTTCTGCTTAATATTTTTGTGGAAATTATATGCTACTATTTAAATGTTTGTGTTAAGTACATTTTAAAAAGAAATACATTTTGCATGATAAATAAATACTTTTTAAATAAAGTACACTGAAAAAAAATTATTCATTGAATTTACTAAATTTTTAAAGGTCAGTGGTTGCAATCATTTTAGCTGCAATCATTCAACCAGTCAGCAGGGAAGCAAGCAAATTGACAATAAGGATATTTTTAATATTACAAAAGATTTTCTATTTCAAATGCTATTCTTGAAAACGTTCTATTCATCCAAGAATACAGACAAAATTATCTTGATTTCCACACATTCATACAAAATATTAACACTTAAAGCCTTTATACATAATGCATTGTAAAAGTAGTTTTAATGCATTAATTATGCCTTGTAATGCACCTCATAATGCACTGTATGATCTCATGAATAATTGTAACAACAAGCAATACATTATAATTCTTGTTCATTGATTGTTACACCAAAAGCATTAAAACGCATGACCAAAAAGTTATAATGCATTTTAATAATTTTAATGGATACAGTGTACATTATGAATAGCTTAATAATGCATTATACAAATATAAAGACTTTTAGTGTTACAAATATTAATAATAAAAATAACCATTGATATTACACACCAATGATAACATAACTGAGCACCAAATCTGAAAAAAAAAAAAAAAAAAAAAATGCAATGAACGACTGGCAATAAACACATTCCTGAAAGACACTCCAGTGCTGTCCAGTGCTTTCAAATTTGTCTTGCTATTCTTCTTGATTTAAGAGCCTGTGCGTGGTATGCAATGAACATTCTTAAATGTCTGTTCTGGTAATTGCTATACCTGACAGATATTCTCCTCAAAGTCCATTTTGTAAGAAAGCATCTGTGAGGTTTCGAACATAAGTATATAAACTAGAAGTGAAAGTTGTGTTAGGTAAGCAGCAACAATTGTGTCAACATCAGTAGCTTTACCAAGTGCCAGACAAACATATTATTTATACAGCATTCTCTGACATCTCTGTCAACTCTTTTGGTCAAATCTTTCCTCACTCCATACTTTTGTGGTTTTGAAGCAATCTGAACTGTCAGTCACAATGTCATTCTCCTTTACCAAGCCGAGTCAAAATAGATCTAAAGTCTGACTACAATATACAGAATCTGTAATACAACTGTGAGTCATTTATTTTAACCATACACTCTTAAAATGAATGCTTCGCAATGCAATAGAAGAACCCTTTTTGTCTAAATGGTTACTCAAAGAATCTTTAACATCTGAAGAACCTTTCTGTTTCACAAAAGGTACTTTGTGGTGAAAGAAGGTTCTTCAGATTATAAAAGGATAAGAAAGAGATGGTTCTTTAAAGAACCTTTGACTGAATGGTCTTTGTGGAACCAAAAATGGTTCTTCTATGGCACTGCTGTGTACAACCTTTTAAAGCATTTTTTTTTAAGAGTGCTCATTTAAGAATGATTCCAGTTTTATACCTTGCTTTTTATTAGTGCTGGACACTAATGAAATATTCAGTTAATAATTAGTGATAATGTTAAAAATGGGGCATGAGATGTAATAACTGTTGACAATTACATAGTGTCACACTTTTGCAGGACGATGAGGAGTGGAGATGGAAATGCAGGAAACCGGAGTAATATAAACACTGATATTTATTATGAAAATAAACGTAAAACATAGAGCAAAACAAAACAGAGGAAATGTTAAACCAAAACAAACCAGGAGACACAAACACCATGTAACATTACAGCGACGGACAAAAGGGAGTGAGCAAACACAGACTTACATACACAGAAACGGGGGCGTGGTAACAAACAAGATAACAGGATAACGAGGGGGAAATACAAATATGGGCATGAACAAACCAAATGGAAACAAAACTAGAGGGGAAGACAAGGACTAAACCATTTACATATGAAACATGGGGGAAAAACACTTGGAAAACAGGACAGGACAGGACAAAATACTGACACATAGCAGCGTAATAAAGCAAATTTGAACAATTGTTATTCTTATACTGAACTATAACATTTTTCATTTTGCTAGTTTACTTCCCTTTTAATTTTCTTTCTTTATTACTGTGTGGATTTTTTGCAGAAACAGAAACACATTTGAATTATAGCCAAAATAATATTGAAAGTTGAATAATCTTATAGTGTATTTCTGACTGCCATTGTGTGTGTGTGTGTGTGTGTGTGTGTGTGTGTGTGTGTGTGTGTGTGTGTGTGTGTGTGTGTGTGTGTGTGTGTGTACCTGGTATTCATCACGTTGTGGGGACCAAATGTCCCCACAAGGATAGGAATACCAATAGATTTTGACCTTGTGGGGACATTTCTCAGGTCCCCATGAGGAAACAGGCTTATAAATCATGCACAATGAGTTTTTTTGAGGAAGTAAAAGTGTGCACAATCTCCTGTGAGGGCTAGGTTTAGGTTTAGGGTAGGTGTAGTGCGATAGAAAGTACGGTTTGTACAGTATAAAAACCATTACGCCTATGGAATGTCACCATAAAACATGTAAACCCAACATGTGTGTGTGTGTGTGTGTGTGTGTGTGTGTGTGTGTGTGTGTGTGTGTGTGTGTGTGTAAAAAGGTAAAGGGATAGTTCACCCAAAAAATAAAATTACCCCATGATTCCCCATGAAGTCTACAACTTTCTTATTTCAGACAAATAGAATTGGAATTTTACTAAAACATACAGGTACCCTGGCTTTTACAAGCTTTATAATGGCAGTGAATGGCTGTTGAGGGGGGAGGGGGGTCTGTAGTCTATTAGTGTGTTTGTCACAAACCATTTTATGCAGAAGTAGGTACTGTTGTAGTTTTATGCAAGCACAACTATTAAAAGAGCACTTTTAATGGAGTAACATTTCATCAGGTACAGGATTTGTGTAATTCATCCAGCACTGCTTGTCATAGTTGCCTCTCTTTATCAAAACACACCATATTTTTAAGACCAAGCATCACTTCACGTATAACTGACACTGCAATGCGTCTTCAGTCGAAAGGATCCAATTTTGTTAGTTGTCAAAGCCTGATTTAACAAGTGACTCAAAACAAACATTCGTTCTTGTGCAGTTTTTGACATCTCGTCCTCGGTTTGTTTTTGTCTGTCTGCATTTGTGTCTGAGAAGAAGTTATGAAGACAAACCAGGGAGAGGTGAGAGTGATGGAGAGAGTGTTTTGTGATCGAGAGAGCAGGAGAAAGAGATAGAGGTTGAGACCGATAGCGGGGTGCCATAGGTAATCAATACCGCAGCGGTGACCTAAGTGTTTGCTCCCTCGTTTATCTCATTTGAAGCTGCAGGTTCGGACTATCTGACCGAGTAAACAAGAGCAACCCTTTAGAATTTAACCCTGCTGAAGTAGGGGTATTCTTTGACTAAATGTCATTTTGGCCTTAATCTAAAATTAAAAAAAATATCTAAAATCAAATTCAGAACATTGCTTTTGTTTTTGCCTTTTTGCCACTTTTCTAAAACATTTTATTAATCAACAAATGTCAAATTATCTATGGTTTAAAAACATTTCTCTGTGGTGGAAATGACATTTTTAACAACCTCAGGATATATTTACATACTATTTTTCATTGCTGACATTGTTAAGGCTAAATATATTTTAGTATATAATATATTTCATGCGGTAAAATTCAGAACATTGTTTATGCTGGTCCTTTGCTGGTTTATGCTGGTCCTTGACCAGCAACATGACCAGCATAAACCAGCAAAGGACCAGCATTAACCAGCTAAGGACCAGCATAAACCAGCAAAGGACCAGCATTAACCAGCTAAAACCAGCATCCCAGCACCAAAACCTACCTAACCAGCATATGCTGTTTTTTTCAGCAGGGAAGGTAGCTCTGTCCACAGAAGCAATCAATCAATCAGATTCCAAACTCTCCACCATGGTCAAGACCGAAGAGCTGTCCAAGGATGTCAGGGACAAGATTGTAGACCTACACAAGGCTGGAATGGGCTACATGGTCATCGCCAAACAGCTTGGTGAGAAGGTGACAACAACTGGTGTGATTATTTGCAAATGGAAGGAACACAAAATGACTGTCAATCTCCCTCGCTTTCGAGCTCCATGCAAGATCTCACCTCGTGGAGTTTCAATGATCATGAGAACAGTGAGGAATCGGCCCAGAACTACACAGGATGATCCCAACAGGACTTGTCAGTGATGTCAAGGCAGCTGGGACCATAGTCACCAAGAAAACAATTGGTAACACACTACGTTGTGAAGGACTGAAATCCTGCATTGCCCGCTAGGTCCCCTTGCTCAAGTGTGACGTTTGCCAATGAACATCTGAATGATTTAGAGAAGAACTGGGTGAAAGTGTTGTGGTCAGATGAAACCAAATTCAAGCTCTTTGGCGTCAACTCAATTCGCTGTGTTTGGAGGAGGAGGAATGCTCCCTATGACCCCAAGAACACCATCCCCACCGTCAAACATGGAGGTGTAAACATTATGCTTTGGGGATGTTTTTCTGTTTAGGTGACAGGACAACTGCACCACATCAAGGGGGATGATGGACAGGGCCATGTAACGTCAAATCTTGGGTGAGAACCTCTTTCCCTCAGCTAGGGCATTGGAAACAGGTTGTGGATGGGTATTCCAGCATGACAATGACCCAAAACACACAGCCAAGACAACAAAGGAGTGGAAGTAGTACATTAAGGTCCTGGAGTGGCCTAGCCAGTCTCCAGACCTTAATCCCATAGAAAATCTGTGGAAGGAGCTATGGGTTCAGGTTGCCAAAGGCCAGCCTCAAAACCTTAATGACTTGGAGAGGATCTGCAAAGAGAAGTGGGACAAATTCCATCCTGAGATGTGTGCAAAACTGGTGGCCAACAAGAAGAAACGTCTGACCTCTGTGATTGCCAACAAGGGTACTAAGTTATGTTTCACTCATTCAAATCCAAATCAATTTATAACTTTTTTGAAATGCATTTTTGGATTTTTGTTGTTGTTGTTGTTGTTATTCTGTCTCTCACTGTTCAAATAAACCTACCTGTCAGAGTTATGTCTGTTTTGTCTTTGGTTTTTCCCATTTGTCTTCCCCCCGTTGATCTGTCATTTGGTTTAGCCCTTCGTCATTGTGATTCCCTGCACCTGTCCTTGTAATTATTAGTCATCTGTGTCACCTGTGTTTGTTAATTAGTCTGTCTTTAAGAGTCTGTGTTTGAGTTCAGTTCTTTGTCGGTCCTTTTGTGAATTAGATGTGTGTGTATGTTCCTGCCTTGTTCCAGCCTTGTTCCAGCCTTGTTCCATTCGGAGATTTATATTAAATATATTGTACTTTGTAAATATTGTCTATCGTCTCGTCTACTCCTGCACGCACCCCTGACATAAGGACCGACCTATAACAGTTTACCCGGCACCTTTCCCTGCGTTTATTTTCCGTTTTTTGTATCAGTGTTTTATTTTTTTTTCCCTCATGGATGACCCCAACGTGTTCATTATCCTCCTGAAGCAGGGGAAACGCTCTCTCGAGGACCACATCAGAGACTTTCTGTTCCTCGTGCCATCTACTCATTACCCGGACAGCTGCTTGTGCACGTTCTTCCGCAATGGATTAAATGAATACATCAAGACGCAGCTGTCCGGGGAGGGTCCTCGAGAGAGCCTTGCCGGATTTATCGAGTGGGTGCTGGCGTCCAGTGGATCTTCCTGGACTGTCGGCGTTGTCACGGGGGACGTCAGCCCCACTCATGACCCAGAGAGCAGCCAACCATCACCCCGACATGCAGAGCATGAACCCGAGCGCACCGCGGATGAGGGACTAGAGCCGCGAGCGACAGAGCCAGAGCCCTCTCCGGCTGATCAGGTGCGTGAGCCGGATTCTACATCTGTGACGGTGGATTGCGACGTGGAGCAAGTGAGGGAAATGGAGAGCCCTGCCCACTGCAACACCGCTGGGGGTGAGATGGAGAACTCTGGGGACCTTATTGACTTTTCCGAAGTTTTGGATTATAAATCGTTTGACTTAATAGACTTTGTCACTGAGCCACTGGCTGGCATGAACTTCCCTCCCACCCGCCCTCTTTTATCTGAATCTGCCTGGTCCCCGCTGGTTCCGCCCAGCCGTCCTGAGTCCCCGCTGGTTCCGCCCAGCCGTCCTGAGTCCCCGCTGGTTCCGTCCAGCTGTCCAGAGTCCCGGAGTTCATCTGCCAGTCCCCTTGCTCACCCTCAGCCCACCATCTATGCAGTGGGCTCGCCGCAGGGATGCCAACTCACATCGGGGGCATGGCTGGAGGTTCCCTCAGCTCCGCCTCCAGCCTCTGAGCCCAGATCTCCACCTCGGCCCTCCGACCCTGCGGTTCCACCTCGGCTCTCTACGCCCTCAGCTCCACCGTCGCCCGTCGGTCCACCAGCTCCACCGGGCTCCATCGTCCTTCCGGCTCCGCCTTGGTCAGTCGTCGACCATCCGGCGCCTCGGGACTCCACTCCTCTGGCTTCGCCTCGTCCCTCTGGCTCTGTCAGGCTCCTCCTTCCCGTCAGCGTCACCTTCGTCCTCTGTCACTCCGGCTCCGCCGCGGACCTCCGGATCTCCGCCTCCGCCTCGGCCGCCAGAGCCTCCTGTTCCACCTTGGCCCTCCGGTTCCGCGGTGTCGCCCTGGTCCGTCGGCTCTCCATCTCCGCCTCGGGTTCCTCTGCCAGCTGCTCTGCCTCTGTCGGTCGGACCCCTGGAGTCGGCGGCCCTCCCTCCACCATGGCTCCTCCCTCCGTCGGCTCCACCATGGGCTGTCATCCTGGCTGTGATCTGGGTCCTGCTCTCCTGCTTCAGGTCCCTCCTGTGTTCTCCCTGGCTCCTCCCACCGTCGTCGCCCCCTTGGACTGTCTTTTTTGCCCTTTGGACTTTTGTTCTGGTCCTCCTCCGGGGGTTGCGTCCTCCGCCGGAACCCCCTCCTTCAGTGACTCTGGTTTCCTGGTTTTTCCGCCCCTCTCGTTTTTTTTCTTTTTTCCACGGCGCGAGGACGCGCCTTTCCGGAGGGGGGCGTAATGTCAGAGTTATGTCTGTTTTGTCTTTGGTTTTTCCCATTTGTCTTCCCCCCCGTTGATCTGTCATTTGGTTTAGCCCTTCGTCATTGTGATTCCCTGCACCTGTCCTTGTAATTATTAGTCATCTGTGTCACCTGTGTTTGTTAATTAGTCTGTCTTTAAGAGTCTGTGTTTGAGTTCAGTTCTTTGTCGGTCCTTTTGTGAATTAGATGTGTGTGTATGTTCCTGCCTTGTTCCATTCGGAGATTTATATTAAATATGTTGTACTTTGTAAATATTGCCTATCGTCTCGTCTACTCCTGCACGCACCCCTGACACTACCATTACAATTATAGACTTATAATTTCTTTGTCAGTGGATATCAAATTTTTTTTTTTACTCACTGTATCTCAAGCAGCGTAATAAAAACACAGCATTACGTGCCTGTACCAACATAATAAAAACTTGCCACGGTGTGTTTTAGTGCCACTCTCTGAACATTTCACTTTGAAACTGCTGCAAAACGTACAGTAAGGTACGTAATTATGGTGTTGCAGAAATGTACGTAGAGGCATGTATTTCCAATGAGCCTTGGTTGCAAAGTTAAGCCCTGACACATTATCAAAGAAATAAAATGGTGTAGTAGGTTAGTTTTGTGTGTCAGTTAGTCCCTGCTGGTAAATGTCATAACTACACCATTCCAGAGACATTTTCAAAAAGACAAAAAGTACAATTTCCCTTGGCCTTTTCAAAAGTAGCTATTGCTCTATTCTAAATGTTTTACCACTGACATATTAATTTTGGAGTGATCTTACAATTAAACAAGTTTTTTTTTTTTTTTTTTTAAAGTGCCCCTATTATGCCTTTTCAAATATGATATTTCATGTAGTGGGTCATGTAGCTGTATGTGAACATAAACTATCTGCAAAGTTGTGACGCCGACAGTGCACTATAAATAAAGTTTTTGTCTAACAAAAAAAAGAGTCGGCTCACATTCGCCTAAACGAGTCGTCAGCAATTCGACTCTTTTTTCTGTAACGGCCACACGTCACGAGCTACACATTTGTGTAATGTCCGCCCACATTCAATTTCGCGAACAACTTGCCCGCCCACAAACAGTAGGCCTACCACTTTCAAGTGGATTACATCATGTCAAGAAGACGCCCTGCGCTGTGACAGCCTGTGAGAGTGAATTTGTTTTATATGCCCTTCCGAAAGATGAAACTATCAAGAATGAGTGGTTAACATTAATTTTTTCAACACCTCAGCAGTCCAATGCCAATCTTGTGTTGTGTTCGCGTCATTTTACTGATGACTGCTTTTCCAATCTTGGGGAGTAACGTTACAACGCGAGATTCACCAAACGCTTGGTTTTAAAAAATGGATCAGTGCCCAGTTTATTTGGACCGGCTTGCTCCTCTGAACTTCTACCTGTAAGTATGATTAATAATTGTATTTTCTAGCGATCGTTCAAAATACGTCTTTGTGTACGTTATGGTGTGTAACAACCCCGCACATGTCTTGGTAACCGGCTAACTTGCGTTTCTGTAGTTCTGTTGTTCAGCTGTGAGTGCAATGTAGTCTAAAAAGTCTTGTGATTGATGCAGCTTGACTGTCTGTCTGCCTTATTAGTTTAAGTAATGATAATGATAAACGATGGCTTAACGCAGTGCTATGGATTGTACAGTGTTGAAGTTCACAACGTAGAGATGTGTCCGGTTCGCTTACAAAAGCAAATTGTAACATGACACCCACTGAGAAACGTCCTGCTCCGGTCGTGCTTGCAAAACAGTTTCTTGTCGATGTGACACTTCAACAGTTTCATCAGACTCCGGCTCGAATTGATAGGGTAAAATCGAGGCTATCTTTTCTATGCATTAACAGGTCTCCGCAGCTGTCATTCAGTTATGCCAATAGGCGTTTCGTTTTGCGCTGAAGCGGTAGACCAATCCAAAAGGACTGCACCATCTGACTAATCACAGCGGTGAGGGCTCACTGAAAGGAGGGGTTTAGAGAGACTGATTCTTCGAACTGCTTCAAACGAGTCGTTTACGAATCATTTAGAAACGGGGTAAAAATAAATCTAATTTTGGAGAAAACTAAAGTGTTTTTTGAACTTGCATACATGTAAACCTGTTTTAAGAGACTATTACAACAATATTAACTACCTTTAAAATGGCATAATAGGGGCACTTTAATATCATAATGCTAACAAACGCAGCTCTTTTCAGGTATTATCAACTTCCTAATGCTGACTCAGACATGCCGCATAATGAACAGCCATCATAGCCACCACAGTTTTGCTCCGGAGCATTTTATGTTCAGATGGAAGTGCCACTCTTGGCCCGTGGTGCTTACTATTTCCTCTTTTCTGTTTCAGTGTGTGCTGTGGAACTGTCTTTGTGGGCTGCAGTCACTTTTTGCAAGTTTCCAACTTTAGATGACTTTGAAATAAGTTGATTTTGGAATAAAATAACCTACAGCTGAGCCCAGAAGGGCTCGATACCTCACAGCACTGGAGCACAATCCCCTTTATCTACAGCAACTCAAGAGTTCCTATTTTAAAACACATCTAAATTCAAGGAAACCGATGCAAGGTGAAACACAGCTCATTTGAATTGTGGATGCGTCACTTTCAATATGCCTCTCCAGGTCTGGTTTAGCTGTAGTTTGCGGAAAGATCAGCAAACCAGGAAACCATTTGTTTCTGCCTGATAAAGTGTCACAAGCACTTATGCTGAGGGTGGCTGATGTAGACTGTGTACTCGCTCATTACCGTGGCGGATGCCCTTGGACCGCAGGTTGTTGAAATTAAGCATGGCATCCCCTAGAATCCCAGGTAAAATCTATCATCTAGAGACCCGCATTTCTCTTTCGCAGTTTTTTTTTTTTTTGTGCCATCTGAGGTGAACCCAAACCTGCAGACTCCCGACCGGTAGATCCTGCTCCACATGGGTAAAGATGCAACAGGCAATTGAAACGGCATCCATGCTGTGGCTGCTCAGTGAATACGTTTTTCTTCATTGCGGGAGACTCTGAAAGTAATGGGGCATGGTGGAGTCACTGCCCCATGGTGCCACAATGGAGGGGGTCTTCACCTTGGAATAGGAAATATGGGTCTTCTGTTACTAAAGAAAGAGAACAGCCTCAGTAATCTTCATCAGCAGCTACATTTTAAGGACACACCTTAATATAAATGGCACATCCATTTTTGCAATCCCAGACTATTATAGCCTAAGTCTATTGACCAGTGTGATCATTTTTTTTGTATATCAAAGTGTATCAAAATTCTGTAATCAATTACTCACTCTCATGACACTCCAAACCCATAAAACTTTCAAACACAAATGAAGATATGTTTAATGCAACCCAAAAGATTTCTGTCCCTCCATCAGAAGTCATAAACCACCTACCAAAATTGTGATGCTTTAAAAAGTCCTCTAAAAAGACACAATCGAGTTTTTTAAACAGATTAATTTAGGCTTTTATTAACATATAAACACCTACCATTGCACAAACATAGAGCATATCAAATTTGGTAAATGGAAGCCCAACTGTACTTGCTTGACTTGTGAGAATAACCGTTACAAAACTATGTGGGATTATACTGGAAAATACATGTATAATGCAATATATTAAATAAAAAATGTTTATATATGGGAAACTAAAAACATTTTAATGCAATATCTGTATGAATCATGTATAGTTATATATTGATATGTACGTAAAATGAAGACAAAAAAACATAAAAACTGTGCTACATTTTTACAGTACAGGTAATAGTTTTACTGAAATACTCAATTTCTCTTTTATAAGCTATTTCATGGGTTTGCATAATGCTGAACACTTTTTTTCCCCATTTCACTTAGTGAAAATGTGAGAATATAAACAAATGTTTACTGAAAACTATTGAAATTTTAGTGTTTTTGTTATTTATTGGTGTTTTTTTTTTTTTTTGTTATTTATTTTCCAATTCAATATCTTGTTAAAATCATGGTGGGTGGACAATTTAATGTTTTAGGTGCTATATATATATATATATATATATATTTTTTTTTTTTTTCTTTGAGAAACCTCATTAGTTCTTGCATGTAAAGCAAATATGTGAGCTTCTGTTCATGTCCCATTTAGTGTTACGAACTACAATGTCCGTGAGTCTTGCCTGGCTCATTGTGTTTCTCATATGAGTTTTCAGTCAGTACAAGCCTGTATGCTGTTTATTATCAATAATATCTTAAAGACGTTGCCAACATTTATTAGACTGGGCTAGCTTTGACACTTTGAACAGTGACAATCGTTGATCAAAACTTACTTGTCCTGTGGACATATCATTGAAAAGTGACAGTTCTGTGCTTGTCTCCTCTTCTGGAAACCTATAGTGATGACAAAAACATGTCAGGTCCTCTTTAGTGCATGTACTAAAGCTAAGGATGTTAAGTGCAATTAATTCATTGCATTTCCTGAAATCGTTTACGGATCTCATTAATAGTGTTGTCTAGTGCACTGAAATACAATTAAATTGCATAAAACTGCAAGGAAACAAAAAGTGAAAATCAGTGACCGATGTCAGCAGACTACTGTGTCAACGATAGCCTCAAAGTTATTAAGTATGGCCTTGAGAGTCTCTGTGCGCCAGCTCCATCAAGTTCTGTCAAGTCATCTTTATTTATATAGCGCATTTTACAATAAAGATTGTGTCAAAGCAGCTTTACAGTATTAAATAGGAAAGTAGTGTGTCAATAATGCAAAAGGACAACAGTAAACAAACAATTTTCAGTTAAAGGCAGTTCATCATTGAATTCAGTGATGTCATCATCCAGCTCAGTTCAGTTCAAATAGTATATGATATCGCTGGAAATTAAAGTGGAAATTAGTCCCTAACTAAGCAAGCCAGAGGTGACAGCGGCAAGGAACCAAAGCTCCATCAGTGACAGAAGTGGAGAAAAAAACCTTGTGATTAATCAGGTTCAGTCGGGGAGCCAGTTCTCCACTGACCAGATGAAAACAGCAGTTTATTCCAGGCTGCAGCAAAGTCAGATTGTGCAGAGGACTCATCACAATCTTGTGTCATTAAGAGGTTTTGTTGTGGTAGGTTTACCAGAGACGTCGCCGTTTAGTCCTGGAATAACTCAAAAACAGCATGTTGTTTTCCTGACCCCTCAATGAAGTTAAAGAGTGATTGAACATTGCTCAGCATATGTCTTACAGCTGTAGTGGAGCAACAGGTATCCACAATGCAAAAGGTTAAAGATATATAAGTGACAATGTACATACCTTGCCAGTGGATTTTGGCCTAAAATGCATGTAGCTACACCAAGGTAGGTCCCCAGAATTCTCGTTGCACCACTGTAAAATCGTAACACTGCACTCTTGAGTTCCAGATATCAAGAAAGGCTTGTCAGTGCATTTTTTAAAAGAAGGGCTAGAGATTCACCATCTGTTCTGTCAGTCTGATAAAATCCATGAATGATTCATGGACAGCGAGGTCTCAGTCGACCACTGGGATATCTTAAAACCACTGCAACTTGCTCATGCCTACTTATGTCTTGCGTTGCATCGGCAATAAAGGCAAATATTTCAGTCTCATGCACTCTCTATGATGTCACTTTTAACCTGACCGGATATTATATTAATCAAGTCATTCTGGTGCTTTCTCATTTTAAATAGTCGGTCAATTAGTTGGCTATCAGTGGCCCTTAAATCCATCAGCTCATCTATTTCATTGTGATCATGAAGAGAAATACAGGAACGATGACAGAAGAGCAAAGTCTTGCATATTTTTTTTTTTCAGATACTCTCTGTTCTCATCCACTCTCTTTGGTTTAAGTGGAAATGCTTCCCGTTTTATGTGTCTGATAATAGTCTTTCATTTTTAACACTGTACAAATGTGCATGCTGCTTTTCTGATGTAAATTGATTTTTTTATTGGATTTTTCCAGTTGCCAAAAATTGTCCATTTTGGACTCACTAAATGCACACATGAAACAAAAAGCCCGATCAAGGGCAGGACTATATTCAAGCCAGTCATAAATTACATACCTTTTCGCATATGCCTGATACTGGAGATGAAATTACTGGTTGATATGGCCCAGTAAAGTTTCTCAGTAAAGTTTGCAGACGTTTTTGGTCTGTGAACTGAATCTCACTCAGGATGTGCACTGTCTGTGGAGGCTTAGCTAACGGATCCAAATTTCAGCGGGGCTGACACAGGGTCAGAGCACGATTTCTCCTCTTCTGACATTTGTCTGCTCAATTACCTGTGCTCCATCAGCAATATCTTTTTTTTTTTTTTTTGGAGAAGTAGTTACCAAGTGTATTGGGACTTTACTGGGTCTTTATGAACTTTTTGGTGAAATATACTTGTAATAGAGGGACAGAAATCTGTTTTATTAAAGTTTTATTAGATATCTTCATTTGTGTTTCAAAGATGAAAGTCTTACAGGTTTGAAATGGCATGAGGGAGAACATTTTCTCTTTAAGATATTTCTATTAGGACCACTATTGTCAAAGATAACTTTTTAACAATAACAATTAGCATACACTTTAGGTTGGGGGTATGGTTCAGTTCTGGGCAAACACTCCCTGCACATCCATGCAGCCTAGGATGGATTGGAGCAGGGAGAGCATAAATAATGCCCCTAGGGTAAACAGAAAAGAACCAGCATTAATGATTAATGTAGCAGATATCATTAATGTTCTAAGTGATTATTTTATGTAACAACATAATTCAGTGGCTCAGTGAGAAATATCCAATGCCAAGTCCTAACTGGACGAGAAGAGGAATTGGGGATGGAGGTGGGTGATTAGCTTCTGAGTAAAGTGACAGCTGCTGAATAATGACTGAAATGACCTTATACAAAGACTTTATATATAGGAAGACTGTGCACTCCTATGGGAGAAAGTGTATCTCCCAATATGGCTAATAAGCCCCGCCTTTAAACGAAAGACCCAATCGTTGATTTGTTAAGTCATCACGTCACTACAGCTGGCATTTGGCAACATTTGCACTCACGCTCATGATGTTTCAAAGATGGCCGCCGAGTGAAATGACTTATCTTAAAGGGATAGTTGACCCAAAAATGAAAATTGGATGTTTATCTGCTTACTCCAAGGACATCCAAGATGTAGGTGACTTTGTTTCTTCAGTAGAACACAAACAAAGATTTGAAACTGAACAGTATTTACATCATTATTTATCTTTGATCCACCACAACGTTCAACTGTGCTGAGCACATTCACAACTGACGCGTCAGCGTGCTCTGGCATAGTAGTTAGTAAAAAGTCAACACTCCCAGAGTGTATACACGCAACAGATCGCTTCCCCGTGTGCATCTACTATGGCAGATCATGTTAACTCATCACGCGCTGGCTGTTGTGAATTCGCTCATCACAGTTGAACGTTGGTATGGATCAGAGGTAAATAATGATAGAAATACTGTTCAGTTTCTTGCACAGATCGATCTTTTTGTGTATTAAAACCTCAATGTATTGTCACGAGCCGCAGGGTTTAATTTGGTTTTGTCCATGTATGTTTTTTTTTTTTACTCTCAAAGATTTGCTGCCCATTGACTGCCATTATATGACTAACAGACTGCAACGGTTTGAGTTAAAATATCCTTTTGTGTTCTACTGAAGAAACTAACTGACCTACATTTTGGATGTCCTGGAGTAAGCAGATAAGCATCATAATAATTTTTCGGTGAACTGTCCCTTTAAAGCATGTGTGCCCAACCCTGTTCCTCGAGATCTACCTTCCTGGAGAGTTCAGCTCCAACCCTGATCAAGCACAACTGAACCAACTAATAAGGATCTGAGGGAGCACTTCATAATTATAGACAGGTGTGTTTGGCCAGGGTTGGAACTGAACTCTGCAGGAAGGTAGATCTCCAGGAACAGGGTTGGGCACCCCTGCCTTAAAGGAACTTTGCCTTATAAGGAAAAATATGATTGGCATCCTATTCCTATAGGTCAGGGGTCACCACACTCTGTCCTGGAGGGCCGGTGTCCCTACAGAGTTTAGCTCCAACCCTAATCAAACACACCTGAACCAGCTAATCAAGGTCTTAATAGGTATACTTGAAACTTCCAGGCAGCTGTGTTGAGGCAAGTTGGAGCTAAACTCTGCAGGACACCGGCCCTCCAGGATCAAGTTTGGTGACCCTTGCTATAGGTAGACATGGATCAGCTGAGTGCTTGACTAATGTGACCTGCCAGAACTAACGGTACACTCCATTTAAAGGTGGAGACAATAGCATACACCCAATCTATGCTGGTGACCAGCTGTATTTTGACTAGCTGATTCAGTTCACACTCTAAATGGGCACCTTAATATTCTTAACATGAAGCACACAATGAACTTGATTAACACATTAGCATGTTACTAAGCTGATGACTTCATATTCTAATATACTTTTTCCATGACTTAGAAAATATTACAACTGTCAACGTTTATTGTCATTTCTGTTCTAGCTAACAAACAATGTAACGTTTATGTCATAAAGCCACAATACATATGCTTAATCGTAGAATAAATGTAGGTTCACAATAATGCAGGCAATATATACTGCAGTGTTCATGTCAGCACATGTCTATGCATTGTTTTTATCATTGCAAATAAAATACAAATGTACTCGGTTGAAATGCTTCTATCAAATATAAAAGATTCCGTTATTCTGGCTTAAAACAAAACATCACACAAGACCGATGGAATTCCTCAAAACACGTCTGGGAAACAAACACCTTTGATGATCTCATATCACAAAGGCTAAAAAAGACTGGATGCCATATATTTGGCTCTTTGAGGTTCTTATGTGGAAGAAGAAAAAAATCACTTTATAGCTGGTGTGATTGTAAGAACAGAGAGCTTGGAAATGCATTTGAGATTTTATTTAATGTTTTATGCACTTTATGTGTAAATTCTTGTTTATAACTATGCTTAGCATAACTCAAGTTAAGTTTTAATTGCCTCCATATTATCTAGTAACTACATTTATTAATGTTAAAAAAAAACTGCTTGTGATGATTTTGTATATGCTTCTGTGTGTGTCTTTCTCAACCATGAAACCTAGTAACTTTTATATACAAAAGAGAAAGTTTACACATTATTTGTCTGTACGTATTAATTTATTTGATAAAAAAGTGCATACAAAATCATACTCACAAATACACCCCTTCTAAGACGAATGTTTCATTTCCTGAAATAAAATGAATTGTTATTTTTATGGTACATAAAGCTAAAACTGTTAAAATGGTGAGTCTGTCCCAAGAAAGAAGGAAAGTAGCATATTTGTATTTATTTTAAGGTTAAGTATAAGGTAAATATTATTATTATTTTTTTTTTTCTAAATGGTTACACCACTTAAAAAAACTCAAACTGTTCTTATGAAAAAAACGGTCATGTACTTTTTGTGACGTATTTGATGTGAAATGTCCACTAAGTGGTGCTGTTATTTTTTTTCCCCCATGGAATAGATTAATTTGACGTTGGTTTTGTATGTGTTACTGCAGTTCTGACTTCTGTTGAATGGTGCTATGACTCTAATGCTCCGGGACGTTTTAAAATAATGTACCATGTGCATTACACCTAAAGCTACCCGATAGTATGAACAAAAGCAAATGTGACATACAAATGCAATCGCAAACATGTCACATGTTTTTCAGTCTCTCATCTTTCAGCTTTTTCATCATGTTTTTCATGGGATTCATACCTAAGGGCACTTTAGCGGCAGGGGCTTGTGTGTTGCGAAAAAGTTCCCACAAGTATGTTTTTGTCAGTTGTTTAGGTAGCAAAAACTTGTTGAAAAGTTTGTTTTATACAAATGTTATATTTATAAGGACTGGGCATATTATTTCTTCTTCTTTTTTTCCATTCACATAATACTTCCATGCAAAACGAGTGACAACTACACTTGAAATCAATCAATGAAAGTCTCAGTGCTGGGAAGAAAAAGAAAAAAAAAAAACAAAAAAAAAACATGCTTTCAAATGAAGAAAAATAATAATCCTGCCAAATTCAACTTTTTTCTAGTTTAAGTGTTAGAGCAGAAGAGTTTACTCACTGTAGCCATCTGGATGCTGGTGTGCCCTTCTGTGCTAGCTGCTGAAAAACTACCCTCCAGAAGCAGACACCAGACACGATACACCCACAAAACACCCTGCAGATTCCAGACCAGACACAATCCCAGCATACATAAAACTGACAGCTATTCGCTCTTCTCAGAAGGATTTGACACATGAAAAGTCTTGTGAAGTTGAAGATGGTTAACTCTGTAGTATTCTTTAACTCTAAACGAGAGAAGCATTGCAAGACTGCTTTGATATAACTGCCTACTAGTGGACAAGTATTGAATAGCATCACTTTTGTTTAGAAAGCCATGTTTTTTCCTCTCAAGTCAAACAATACACAAAATAGTACTTAAATATTATAGGACAACTCTGAAAGCGTCAATAACTGTAAAGGACAGCCTAAATAAATCTATCATAATTTTACAGTAAAAAGCTGAATGTACACAGACAGGACAAAAAAATAAAATAAAGATTTGTCAAAATCTGCTTTCTCCGTATTAATTTAGTCTGACAGAGCTGTTATCAGCAAGGGCTGTTATTAGCAAATTAATTAATTTCTTACTGCTTATAAGCAGTAAAATACTGCACAGTGAACGTCTTAAGCCATTGTCATATTTTGACATGAGTTAATATTTACATTAATATTTAACTTTTTTAAATAAAAGCGTTTGTTCAATAGAGTATTTATTGTTTGCTGTAGTATGCAATATTAAAATCTTGGTATAATGACAATGCTAGGGTGTACAGAAGCTATGGCTACCTTGGTAAAATATTATTAAGATTATTGTATTTGTCACGGTGCAATAAAGGGAGGAAGCAAATGCAAGTGAAGTGAAAGACGTTTATTAAACAAACACAGATGAACAAACTCTCAGGTGCAGTGGGCGCTGACAGTGACTCGATGGCAGGTGTAGACGTGAAGTGATGATCCCGTGAAGACACAACTCCAGACTCCAGACACGAACGAAATACACATCCACAGATGACGAACACGACCAAGACAATCCACAACGAAGACGAACATCCAGAATGAACTACCGACAGAGAAGATGCGTGTGAGATGAGTATAAATAACCAGCAGTAATGTGAGACACCTGTGAGGACTGATTGGCAGCTGCCTGAATGAGCATGACGAACAACACAGACAGACACATGATCACGAGACAGAGCACATGGCATGATAAACAACACAGACAGACACATGATCACAAGACCTGAGAACACGGCAGATGCATGAACCGTGACAGTATTACCGTCAGAATTCAGGAGAGGAAGAGGAAAAGAAAGTCATTTTAGAAAAACTAAAAAAAAAAAAAAAAAAAATCATTACATAGATTGTCTGCCTGTTAAAGCCATAGACTCCAAGTTAATTTAGAAATGATTAGCCTATATGTATCTAAAGCTCAGGCAGAAGAAGAATACAAACAAAAATGTAATGAATATTTGAAGTACTGCCAAAACACATATTTAAATTATACTCATATATCTTAAATAAACTTGTTAACGGCACAGCAGAAAACTGTATACGTCCATTTCCAGTGAAATAACTTTTGCTACTAAGAGATCAAAAATGGAGGCAAAGGAAAGCTGGGTCTGTAGGTGTAGCTTTCTTTATCTGGAGACATAATATACAGACACAGTTGCCCACATATTTGCTTCTCTAAATGTAATTAGGTTTGATATTATAACACTGTTACTGTTACATGTCTGTGGTAGTAACTGTTATAATGAAGGGTATATGAGTATACATTACCACAGAAAGTGAGAACATTATTCAGTATGGTTGCAACACAGGCTTGCATACATGCACCTACCTACAGTCGCGGCCAAAAGTTTTGAGAATGACACAAATATTAGTTTTCACAAAGTTTGCTGCTAAACTGCTTTTAGATCTTTGTTTCAGTTGTTTCTGTGATGTACTGAAATATAATTACAAGCATCTTCATACGTTTCAAAGTCATTTATCAACAATTACATGACATTTATGCAAAGAGTCAGTATTTGCAGTGTTGGCCCTTCTTTTTCAGGACCTCTGCAATTCGACTGGGCATGCTCTCAATCAACTTCTGGGCCAAATCCTGACTGATAGCAACCCATTCTTTCATAATCACTTCTTGGACTTTGTCAGAATTAGTGGGTTTTTGTTTGTCCACCCACCTCTTGAGGATTGACCACAAGTTCTCAATGGGATTAAGATCTGGGGAGTTTTCAGGCCATGGACCCATAATTTCAACGTTTTGGTCCCCGAGCCACTTAGTTATCACTTTTGCCTTATGGCACGGTGCTCCATCGTGCTGGAAAATACATTGTTCTTCACCAAACTGTTGTTGGATTGTTGGAAGAAGTTGCTGTTGGAGGGTGTTTTGGTACCATTCTTTATTCATGACTGTGTTTTTGGGCAAAATTGTGAGTGAGCCCACTCCCTTGGATGAGAAGCAACCCCACACATGAATGGTCTAAGGATGCTTTACTGTTGGCATGACACAGGACTGATGGTAGCGCTCACCTTTTCTTCTCCGGACAAGCCTTTTTCCAGATGCCCCAAACAATCGGAAAGAGGCTTCATCAGAGAATATGACTTTGCCCCAGTCCTCAGCAGTCCATTCGCCATACTTTTTGCAGAAGATCAATCTGTCCCTGATGTTTTTTTTTTTTTTGGAGAGAAGTGGCTTCTTTGCTGCCCTTCTTGACACCAGGCCATCTTCCAAAAGTCTTGGCCTCACTGTGCGTGCAGATGCGCTCACACCTGCCTGCTGCCATTCCTGAGCAAGCTCTGCACTGGTGGCACTCCGATCCCGCAGCTGAATCCTCTTTAGGAGACCATCCTGGCGCTTGCTGGACTTTCTTGGACGCCCTGAAGCCTTCTTAACAAGAATTGAACCTCTTTCCTTGAAGTTCTTGATGATCCTATAAATTGTTGATTTAGGTGCAATCTTAGTAGCCACAATATCCTTGCCTGTGAAGCCATTTTTATGCAACGCAATGATGGCTGCACGTGTTTCTTTGCAGGTCACCATGGTTAACAATGGAAGAACAATGATTTCAAGCATCACTCTCCTTTTAACATGTCAAGTCTGCCATTCTAACCCAATCAGCCTGACATAATGATCTCCAGCCTTGTGCTCGTCAGCATTCTCACCTGAGTTAACAAGACGATTACTGAAATGATCTCAGCAGGTCCTTTAATGACAGCAATGAAATGCAGTGGAAAGTTTTTTTCGGGATTAAGTTAATTTTCATGGCAAAGAAGGACTATGCAATTCATCTGATCACTCTTCATAACATTCGGGACTATATGCAAATTGCTATTATAAAAACTTAAGCAGCAACTTTTCCAATTTCCAATATTTATGTAATTCTCAAAACGTTTGGCCACGACTGTACATGCACAAAATCTGCATTTTCATGGACTTTGAGTTTGTTTTCCTCAGTTGTTCAGTTTTCCAACAGTCCTATTGCTACCTTCAAGTCCTATCGGAAATTTCCTACATCGCACTTCTGAAGTTGTAATTGCAAGTTAGTCGTGTTCAAGCGATTTGTTGTCAGAAAGAACATAATTTTATTAAAGTCGAAAGGTTTAGATTAAAAGACATCCAAAAGGTTTTAAATAAAATGTAGCATCCCATTCATTGGTAGCCATTTAAACATTCACAGTGCTTTCTAGATATTCAGCTGGCTGACGATTCCTAAATTTCGGTCAAATAAATGCTATTTTTGCTGTGTTTAATACATACAATATGCACTGAATGGTTATTTATATATGTAAATATACATGAGTGTTATGGCAGGAGAAAGCAAAGTAGATCTTGTGAGAAAAAACAAATAAAACTTCACAGTACTACTGCTATGATTCTCTCCTCCGCCATATTTAAAGTTTCAGAGTTTCTCAGAGTTTCCCACTGTCATGATTCGCTGCCAGAAGGAATGAAGGAGATTTAAAAAAAAAAAAAAAGTATTTCACAAAAGGAACAAAGAATGGCACACAAACAGACTCAACAGAGACAGAAAGCAAGGACTAGAACTTAAATACAAGGGGTAATCAAAGGAACACAGATGAATCAAATAGAACTAATCAGACTAGATGAGAACAGGAAGGACAAAATATGAACATGTGAGAAACAGGGGAAAACAGGGTCAAGGGGAGAACATGGGGAGGAAAACAAAGCAAAACAAGTCCATCCAACAGGTCCATCCAAATCCTGACACCCAGTTGTAAATACAACTGGGTATGCTCTTCATGTCGTATTTTTGACTAGGAAATTTGTATTTATGATAATTCCAATAGCATGTGAAGGCAGCATTAGATACAATGTTTACTGATTGATTAGTTCACCGCTGTTCATCTTTGAGTTCATTATCCCGCTGTATTTAAGCCCTTCATTTTTTTTTTTTAGTTCATGGACCGGTCTTTTTTTTGTTATTTGAACCCTCTTTGGAACCTTTTTCATCTTCCTTGAACAAAAATGTGACAGTGTTATGTGTAACCTTCATTAAATAATTATTTTATAAAAATTGTTATGAATATAATATGAATATGTGCTTGAATATAATGATATGACTGATCATGTGTGAGAAATTCTACATAAATCTGAAAATATATGTATATATGAAGTGAGACCTTAGAATTATTAACAACTAATCAGAGCATTAGGTTGTTGACTCCGTCTCCTGTGCTTATGTTGCACAGTTAGAAAACAGATGCAGAGTGAAGGAGAAAAATGTTCTTACATGAGAGTGTTAAAATGGAAAAATATGCCCCTTAAACTGTTCAAAATATATATAAATTGAACAAATCAGACCTTGGATCATCCAGTGTGATTGTGTCAATCAGGAACTCCAAAAAATGTACATGGTGACCTGTGTGATTTTGTTAGATCACATGGTGTATTGCACATTCACTGCAGTTCACTGCAAAATTTGGGTTGTGCATTCCTGAAAGAGAGAGAAAAGAAAATCACTAAGCTATTAAAGTCAACCCCCTCCCCCCCTAATTTTTAGTTGTCTGGTCCAAGTGAGCTATCCTGCTACATATGACCTCTAAACACTTGTACAATAGTGCATGATTTGCAGACTAATGCATTTTGATATTTGCATCACATAACCAGCTCCTTGTGTAGACTGTGGCCTTAATACACCAGGGGCCTCATTTATAAAGACTTGCGTAGAAACCATCCTTGATTTTATCTAAGAACTTTTCTGATTTGATCGTAAGAGCGATTCAGAGAAAACGAACGTACCATGAAATCCATGCGTACGCCAGTCATTCGGTTATACATCACAAATGATCGTGGAATTGTGTGCAGCTGAATGTTCCGCCATCGAAACGCCCCTGCTAAATTAATTAACATATAAAATGAGCTCATTCCTAAAGCAAAAACTCTGTGACAATGGCAAGTAAAAAAGAAGCAAGTAAAAAAGAAGCAAGTAAAAATTATAGTAAGGCTGAACTATTTGCAATACCAGGCATTACCACAAGGAAACGGTCGTACGCCAAGCTGGAATCTGACGTGGAGATAAGTACTTTTCCACGTCAAAGACGGTTTTTATAAATCTGTACTTTGACGTGGATTTGATCGTACGAACACTCTAAGATCAAATCAGTGCGTAAGAAAGTTTTATAAATGAGGCCCCAGGTATTGTAGTAAACTTTTGCGTCTCATGAAATACGAGTCACAATAAAAGCCAGCTAAAGTGACACGATTGCTTCAGTAAATGAGTTTTTGTGTCACTTTTGATTTTGCAAACACTAACGGTTAGGTTTAGGGTTGCGTGTTCTTTTCGGAAGCAATAGAGAATTTACGTTCTAGTGCCACTTATTTCATGGATATTTACTTTCCAAACTGCCACAATATAAACAAACAATGCAATAAAACATTTCCAGATTCACATTCATCTGTTTCAGATCAAACTGAACTCACTTTTAGTGCCACTAACTGGACATTTTACTTAGATATGAGTCAGTTATCTAATTTTTCACCAATGTCGCCAAAGGCAAGTTTTTTTTTTTCCAATTGGCTGCTTTTAGTTTCTTGGTGCGCGGTACACAGGGCCATTTCTCTCAGAACATTAGTTTTACTGGGGAGTCAACACAGACACAGACACAGACACAGACAACACAGTCACTCCCTCAATGCAGAATAGAAAAAAAAAAAAAAAAAAGAAATTCATATTAGATTAAGGTGTTAGGTAGGGTTGATATTTTTAGCTTGTTAAAGAAAATAGTTCACCATTTTTAATTATTTCCTGACTTTCATAATGTTCATTTATACTTTATAGCCGCAGTGAGCTTCTGCTGTATGGAGAAGAGCAGTGTGAACATCCTCAAAAATAAATGAATAAAAATAAAGTCTATTTTTGTGTTTTTGCAGAATTTGATAATCAAATAGGTTTGATTGAAATTCCATGCAAGGCATCCATATGTCTGCTATTATTGCATGGAAAGTCTACATGGCATGTGAAAAGCCAACTGTATGGATGCACCGCTTAATCTTTGCAGTTTGGTGTCTTTTCATGAAATTATGTCATTCTTTTCAAATTTGATGTGTTCAGGTCCGCAAACCAAGGTGGGATGCAAAGAGAGTAAACAGATGAAGCCTTCTTTCCACACCTTTCAAAACACACAAACACTATAATTCATACCAAACAAGAAAAGATTACCAAGGTGCACTGCTGCGACTGGCATAAAGCCGAAGGTGAAATATGGAGCAAGGATAAATGGGGTGTGTTAAATAGACCATGTTTCCATCAGTCGGCCAAAGTGAACCACATGTGCCATCTCCCAGAAGTCTGTTCAGTTCTCTTATCAGGAACAGGCCTCTTATCTCGTAGCTCCATAACAGCAAACACACTCACACAAGAATAAGTGTACACACACTCCAAAACACACACACTGTTCTAACAGAAGCACCGATGCTGAATTATCTCAACCAGTTTGTAGCTAGGTGACATTTGGTTGCCTTTTTGTCAATCTGTGATATAAAAGTTCATCTCATTGGCAGCCTGAATGCACAGAAATCATCCGTCAGATTTTATTGTAAATTTGTTATGCTAATTTTGAAGTTACGAAATACTTAAAGGCTTTTAAAGGCCTTTGTGTGTTAGTTTTTCACATAAGCCTGATTATCCACCACTAGAATTATGCTTTTTAAAGGTCAAAAAGGATACCATATGGGTGCACCCAAGGAGTTCCAATAAACCTGGAGAAAGAGGTAGCATTTCCCTTAATTTCAAACAGCAGTTACTAGTTAATCTTGAATGTACAAGACCCAGAATTTTCCCTCTCGTAATACCCGTTGTTTTTCCTGAAAGAGCTCATTTTCAATGACCATCAAAGCAAGAAGGTGCAGCATTTACCAGCAGTAAGTCTTTCTGACAAAACAAACCAGCCAAACGTTGACCTCCTGACTGCATCATTGCCAAAATATTAAAGTTATTTTAAATCCGCAGTTTCGGTCAGACTCATCTTTCACTGAGCTATGACAGAGAGCTTTGACATTCAGTGCAGCCTGACCTTAATGAGCTGATGTTTTTCCATTTGATGCACTGACCTGCGGTCACCTCTTCCTCTTAAGGCTCTAGCTGGTGCTCTAATCTGTTATTAGTCTGTCTGGTTGTAAAAACAGCTTGACTATAATGCCTCGTTTTCAATTTCCCTCATTTTGTCCTGCTTAAAACTTTCTTCATTAATGTAGCAAAATTAGACAAAGTTTCATGTCCCGGGGGGACCTATAAAATCCCTTTCCTAATTAAGTAGTATTAGCAGTAAAGACATCATTGCAAGGTGGCTTTAATTACTTTTTGACATTAATAGCTTGAGACTGGATGCAGATTTGTTGTTGATGGGCTAAATTTATATGACCATAGACACCTGCGTGCATGGGGGCTTTTTTCTTCTTCAGGTTGAATAAACGTGAGAAGCTCATCGACTGAAAATTTCATTGATGAGGCATCAGCAGTTTTCATTTCATCGACTGACTTCACTTCAGAGCTGACATCTGATTAATTTGTTTTTATACTCCAAGGATGCTAATAAGGTCATTGTTGATTTTAAGGCACAACTTGTTTTTGGACGGTATTTTTAAAAGCAATGACAGACAAATAAAGTCAATTCTGAGATTAAAAAAATTAAATTAAAAATCCTGGATAAAATTGCATAAATCAAGGATGGTTAAATAAATGAAAGCAGAAAAAATTTCTTTATTTTTAAATTATGTCCTTATAGGCTAATAATGTTATCCTGTAATGCTCCACAATCTACATGGAAGGACAGTACTGACATCTAGTGGATAGTATGTGTACTAAAATTATTATTTTGCTTTTTAAAATTCAGCTAAATATTCACATATATACATGGAAGAGTAGGTACAATAACTGAAAAGGCATGGATTTTTATTATTATTATTATTATTTGAATAATTTGCTATTTATGGATTAACATATTTGCCTCCTCTTATCAATTCTCTCATATGCACTGACCAGTCCAAAACTCTTTTCAAATAAACAGCTATTATGCTCATTTTTGAGTGGTAATTCAAAATATATTGATCATTCTTGGCAATCAGTTAGCACAGTATACACATAATATAACCTTGTTTCTCATAGGCTTAGTCTGACTTGCCTGTTTGTCTATTTATAACAGCTGAACAGAGGAGAGGTATTTACATCCACACAGACACAAGTCATCAACATCGCCAGGGCAGGCAAAGGTAAGTGAGACTGACCAGTATTTATGCTAAAGAGCATTAACAATTACAAATCCATCTAGGAGTATGTCTTTCTGGTGTCTCTCAGTGAAGAATACTAATTGTTGCATGTGTATTGTCATAACAATAGGTAAACCTGTTTACTGTTTGAGATTCAAATATTGTCTAATGGGGTTTTTGAAGCTATGGTTATTATAAAGTTTTTTCTTAGAAGTTCTAGTATTATTTTTATGCTTATCTAAGCAAAAGTCTTTAGGTTTTATGCTCATCAGACAATCCTTTCTAGACGAATATGTAAATATTTATTCAGTGCAGTCTGAGAATTGCCTTGTTATGTGGTTTTATGTTGTGTCTATTCCAGAAAGACAAGTCAATAATCGTCTAGACAATAGCAACACTGGAACATTTCCGAGACTTGTTTTCTTTCAGCGTTTATTCCCTTGTCTCATTACAGAGTCTATTTTCAAACACAAGAAATATCAACAGTCATGGTAAGCTTCGAGTTTCAAAGTTGTCATGTACTTATTGCTTTCAAACAAGCAAGTGTTATGTATCAAACAATGTAAGTACAATAATGGTTATCTTGTGGGCAACAAATACATGTATTGGATTGTCACCTCCAGGGCAAGAATAGGACTTCCAGTTCTGGTCTTCATCCACACTGCGAAAAATGTCATAACCAGCACTGCAAGATTCCCGTAGACATCCCCACATCATGCGTCTTCATTTCCTGCCGCCTGCAATGCGGGGCTGCCTTCCACCTTTGTAAAGAGGATGAGCATCGTCTTCTCTGCCCTAAGGAAACTGTACCCTGCATTAACTCTGGGTATGGCTGTCCCGTGACCATGACTCGTCAAAGACTTGCCCAGCACCTAGAAGTGTGTCCTGCCAGTGTCATCATTTGTACCCTGGAATGGAACCGATGGCCTGTGAACGAGACCGATACCACCTTCTACAGAAATGCCCTCCAGGAACCAGACTGCATGAGTCAGTTGGATCTTGCTATGGCCCTTAGAGATCAGAAGATTCTGTTTAGTTCAATTCAGATGAAGACACTCTTCCCTGAATTGATAGAGAAGATGGAGGAGCCTGAAGTGCCACTGGACGGAGCGGTAGGAGGTGTTGATCCAGAGCAATGGGAGTCTCAGAACTTAAACCCAGAAGAGATGTTGGAGAATAGTCTTAATGGGGAAGAGGTACAGGAACTAACCCAAGAGGAAAGGCTGGCCCTGGCTAAGAGTAAAGATGTGGCCTGTTTGGAGAATTACGGGATGTGGGAGAGAATGTTTGCGAAAGAAAAGGAGGGATGCGAGCAAACGGTGAAGAATTTAGAGGATAAAAGTTGTCCAAATAAGGAGAAGGAAGACCCAAAGGTGACCCATCAGAATTCATACGATGCAGCGATTGCCAGAACAGGTTTAGCCCCTTGGCGTTCTTGACAGACTCCGTAAAGAGGTCAACGTGGCTGATTATAATATGTATCTGGTGCACAATGGATGCATGCTTATCAACTTTGGCCAGCTGGCTGCTTGCACACCTAAAGAAAAAGATTTTGTTTATGGAAATTTAGAGCCCATCGAAGTTCAAACCATACACTCTTTCAATGTCCCTACTAGCTACAAAGCCAAGCGTAGCCACCTCAAGGATCCATCACAAGTAGTTAAGAAGGCAGACCAAAATGTGGACACATCTGATTTAGGCATTGCTATTGAAGAGCTCCCAAAGGCGAATGAGGTAGAGACTACACTGCTGTGTTGTCTAGAAAGAGAACTAAAAGGTCATCAGATATGCGAGACTGTTGGAATTGACGGGCTGTATCTTGACTTTGGCACCCAGACCTATGACTTCCATTCTGCTCCTTTCAAAAGTGATGCATCTTTGGCCGATGTTGTTGCAGACCAGCGTCAAAACCTACATGTGCAGATTCAGACCGAATGTGTGACTAGGAGACACAATAAATCCTGCTCAGCCTTTACTTACCTGTGCTGTCATGCCTTCAGGCGTGATGAATACCCCTGGCACTTCAGGAATGTGCACGGAGACATACAGTCATGTCTTACTGGCTGGTTTTTACAGAGGTGCCCGCTGGCTTACCTTGGTTGCACCTTTAGCCAGAAGCAATTTCGACCATCTAAATATCGGGCTACCGTAAGCTATGATACAGATCTTAGCACTTTTATCTTACAACCAGATGTGGCAGCGTCACTTTACAAAGGAGTAAAAACCGTTAACAGTGAACGTAAACGAGCAAGGAATTTGGATTCTTTGAGCAGACTTCCTTTCGAGATCTTACATCACATAGTGAGTTTTCTGGATAGCGTGTCTTTGGATCGTCTATCTCAGGTTTCCCAACTAATGAGGGAAGTGTGCAGCACTGTTCTGCAGCAGAAGGGCATGGTGTCCCTCAAATGGGAGAAAAAGACATATTCCCATGGTGGATTTACCTGGAGGGCCCGAAAAAAGGTAAATGCCTTTCTCGCATAAACCGGAATGCTGTTATTTTTTTCCAGGGAACACAAACCAGACATTTATAAGAATCCTTAAGATTTTTTTTTTCTTTTTTGACTAAAACACCATGAACTCAGCAAACATAAAATGCTCCTCAAACATTAGTGTATGTTCCTGTTTGGAAAACAGTTCCTAAAATGCTAGGAATATTTTATTAGTGTTTTATCTTATAACCTTAAACTATTGCTAGGATGTTTTTGTGTAAGCTAATCATGGGCATAAATTGCATCTAACAGTTGTGGAGGACAATGAACAAAATTTCTCAAGATCAATTTTTTAAAGGGACACAAGTGCCTTAATATGGGGACATTTTGTACATACTTGGCATTACGGTGCACTGAAAAAATATCTTATGTCTGTTTTTCTTTTCTCTATCATTTTATCTGGCAAACAGTACACGGCGATTAGTTGTTTACATATGATTTAGGTTCACCATGCAGTCTTATTATAATTATTAAATTATCTTGCGTCCTCTACATAGTATTTTTGGTTTTATCTGGGACAGAGGAATTCTCTTTCTTAAACAGTCAACTTCCAGTAGAGTGGGGGAACTATGACATCACTTTGTAAGCAAAAACCCTAAAGCGAGATAGCATTTTAGCACTTCTGGTTCCATCGTCCAAGTCAAATAAGTTTTTTTTTTTTATGGAATTTTGGTTAAATCCATTAAATAAGGTCCGTGGTTAACACAAGCTCAAGATACTTTCACGTTTTACTATACGACAGTTACACCCCATTCATGATTTTTTCTTTTTACTGTTACGTTTCTTAAAAAAACACGATTGCTAACAAGTTGCTAAATGGTTTATCAATGTATAGTATTTTCTAAAAGTAGTATAATTTGGAGTACAAATAATTGTAGAATAACCAAACTAAGTTACTTCACCATATTTTATATTGTCGTACGACAATATTTCTATATATATATATATATATATATATATATTTTTTTTTTTTTTTTTTTTTTTTGTTCTCTCTCTTTTGTTTGCTTTGCCAACCAATTTTTTTTTTTTTTTTTTTTTTTTTTGCTGTGCAACCAATTGTTTCATATGGAAGATTCTCATTGTATTACTGATGTAACCAGCAGAGACTCTCGGTTCATACCATGATGAGGTACATTTATATTACCATTATTCCATTATTCCAACACCACATTTACCAACTTTATGTGGTCGCGGTGAAACTGTACTGATGCATAGTGTTTGAAGCCATGTTACAATTAAATGTTTATGGCCACATTAAACTGTTAGAAAGCAGAAAGATTGAGAATTTTCTAGAAGCAAGGATAAAAACAAACATTTTGTGTAACCACTCTATCAAATTGGTAGCTGAAACGTGGTACTTTCACTAAAATAAATGTAATCTTAATCTTGTTCACTTTGCTGTTATTTAATAATTTCATGCACTAGATTTTATTTGACTACTACGTGGAGACTCGTTTTTAATTAAAATATACATATTATATTATATGACTTTTATTAACCTTATTTCGAAATGTCCATAAATAGGTGCTTTTATATGCGTTATAGTTATGATTATTTCATTTATTCACTCCTTACCGTTTATTATCGTTTCATTTTAGTTTTATTTTTGAATTTATATATATATATATATATATATATATATATATATATATATTTTTTTTTTTTTTTTTTTTTTTTTTCATTATATGAAAAGATTAATGTAACATGGAACACAATTAATCCACAGAGTATATCCTTTATACTGAACATGTTTCTAAATAAGTTTTAAAAAGGTAGCATGGTGCTGGTGACGTTTAAGGCGAGCGACCGATGTAGCCTAGTTCGTTTATAGTTCAGCTTTTTAGTTCTGCCGTTTGTATATAGGCTTCAAAATTCATACAAGTTAACGTTATATTATTTTGTGAGGATTACCTTGATGGTACCTTGGTATCAGTTTACACATAGGCTTATCACCGCGTTAGTTGTAGTGGTGACTTATCCAACAATATACGGTAGTAAACCAGCTACCAAACAAGCTAATGTTATATTTGTTAACATCGCAGACTCGTGGAAAAATACATGGGGAAACCGTTTTTTTTTTTTTTTTTTTTTTGTTGGTCATGGCTAATTTATTCATGACTCGACATCATCTGTATTTAAAAAAAAAAATCACTTCATCCGATGTTTAAAGTTAATAAAATAGCCTTGACAGCCTACTTACTGGAGCTCCACAACTTCTGAAGAACTTTGTTCTCTCCTACTGGAATCGTATGTAGGTGAGGCAAAGGGGGGAAGCAGGCAGTGGACCAAAGCACTGTGAAGCAAGGGAGGGGGGACTCAAAACTTTTCTAATCTGAAAATGTATTTATTAATTAATAAATAAATTAATTAATTAATTCTGTCCAGTTTGCGTTTATATTGTTTTAATACTTGCATAATTAGTTATTTATTTTAAATATATATCATGTTATTTACAATACACAGAGTAATTCTAAAGATATGTTTCAGCTATGAACTAATGAGAACATATACACAACGTTCATATTCCAAAAAAACTTGCCAATGAAAGAAGTCCACACGATTCATTTTCCAATTTTCGTGAAAGCGTTATTAGAGCATGTGAGGAACAGCCGTATTATTATCAATATGTGTTTAATATTGACTTAATCATGTGGGTGTTCTTAATAAGACTCCCACGAGTCTTAAAACCATGTGTGCAGTAGTCACAGTTCAATCCGAGAAAAAAAAAAAAAAAAAAAAAACTTAAATACTTTCCAGGCCCATCTAATTTTATTTCAGGAACATTAGCAGTGTCGGAGGGCATGATAAACATCCTAAGTACATTGGTGCCCTGTTATCTATTCTCTGAGGTATGTGGGTCATAGAGCAGCAGAAAGAACATACATGGGTCACTTTACCCTCCCTGGCTCCAGGTCAGTTAGCTACACATTGTTGAAAATTTGCTGCTGGATGACAGGTGGTCACGCTCTGTCTTAAGCCACTGTCTGGCAAGTAACTGATCTTAACATTTAACCAGTAGGGGTGTAGTCTGCAATATGAATAGAGTTCTGGAATAGCAATAGATTTACAAATGCACTCAACAGGCTTTAAAGGTGCATAGATATTTAACCTTTAAAATTTTAGTAAGAAACAACTTTACCTAAAGCACCCTCCATTTATTTTTGTGCTCTTGTGTATTCTCTTGTGAAATGTGTCATTTGGCATATACGTTTATATGCCAGTTGGGATGATTAGTGTTTATTCTTTTTTATATATTTATTTTGCAATGACATAACTTTTATATTGCACCATTCTCATCTCCATGTAGGCATGGGAGTTTAGCAGTCTTTTCTCTCCGGTGGATAAATGGGCCTTTGAAGACATGCCCCCCATGGCAGAGCACCTGAAGGTCTGTCCTTTCTATCAGAAGGAGATCAGAGGTGAACCTGTGGCGTTACCCAGCATGACAGATCTCCAGGGAAGAAGAGGAGAGTTCCAGAATCTGGTCAATAGTGTATTCACTATTGGCAAAACACATGGAGAATAAGTGACAACTTGTGGCACAAGCAGTGTACACTCTTAAAAATAAAGGTGCTTCAAAAGGTTAAGGCAATGCCATAGAAGAGCCATTCTTGCTTCCTCAAAGAACCATTCAGTCAAAGGTTCTTTAAAGAACCATTACTTGCTTGCCTTTTTATAATCTGAAGAACCTTATTTGCCACAAAGAACCTTTTGTGAAACAGAAAGGTTCTTCAGATGTTAAAGGTTCTTTATGGAACCATTTAGAAAGAAGGATCGACTATAGCATCGTGAAGCACCTTTATGTTTAAGAGTGTACATATAAAATCAATGCCACGAGCAAAGACCTCATCAGATATGCCCTAAAATGTTGTTTTTTTTTTTTTGTCAATGTCAACTTTGAATGTTGTTTTAAAAGGATTATAAAACTATACATTTTTGACAGATCTTTGCTGACCTCTAGTGCCTGAAAACTACTGTTACATGCACAAGCTTTAAAAGATTTAAAATATTCATCTAAAATTGGAAAATTTGTCATTGTCATTGATCACCCCTTTGTGGTTCCAACCCTGTATAAATATATTTCTTCTGTCGAACACAGAATACAATATTTTGAAGAATGTTGCAAAATAGATGTTGGTAGCCATTGACTTCTCTAGCCTTTTTTTCTATATTATGGAAGTCAGTGGTTACCAGCAATCTGAGGGAAAATGATGCCAGAAATTTTTTTTTTTTTTTTTTTTTTTTTTCAACTATCACTATAATAACAAAGTGTGTGGATAAAATCTTCAGTTGTTCTTTAGCATGATTTTAGAATATGTACAAAGGATCACATGATTTAATTAATTAGTGACCTAAAACTTAAATATCTCAATGTCATATTTTAACTTTTTTTGAAATTATAAATCATAAGTTTCATTAAAAAAGAAAAAAAAAATCTCTTACTCTAGTGCTGTTATATTTTAGCTATTACAAAGTCCATATTTGTTGTCACATTTATGCTAGTTGAAACATAGATTTATATTTAAAATGATCATTTAATGTTTTTTCATCATTCACTTGAAAAAGTTTTGACTTTATTCACAAACCAGCAGAGTACAAAGTAAATAAATGTATGCCTTTGTTACAGAAAATGTATGTTTATTATTATATTTTTCCATCTCTATGGCATGTCTGACATTTCTGGGTTGTGTAATTTATTGATGACCTCTGACAGCATGCGGTTACATAGGGCAGCGTAGGGGTTCAAGATCACAGCCTGCTGCTGAGCAAACTCACTGCCTAGAGCTGCTGCCCTCTCAAAGTCCACCCGAGCCTCCTCATCACGACCCGACAACCTGAGAAGGAGCCCACGCTGAACCAAAGCCTGGCAGGCTGATCGCCCAACGCTGCCGCTGAGAGAAATGGCACGCTCCAGATCTTCAATTGCACCTGCAATGTAAATCAGTTCAGTGAAAATTAACTCCATACTTGCCTTGTTTAAATCCAAACCTGTGACTGATAAAGAAGTCCAACAAGGTTTTATGATGTTTGTTGTCAGAACCAAAATAAAACCAAATGTGAAATAAAAATGCATTTGCAGAAACAGCCATGCCATTTTAGCTGGCTTATAAGTCTTTTTACCATGACTGCCCTTACCAAAGTAAGTATATTATATATACAAAGTATAAGTATATTCAAGTTTATTTTATTAAGTATACTTAAGTAACGTTCAAGTATTTTTTAAGTATACTTTATGGCGTATGTATACAAATATCATTAAGTGTATTATTTCAATACTCCTTGGACTAAATTGCCCAACTTTCTAATATATAAAAGTATACATTTATGTATAACAGAAGTAAACTTTGAGTACTCAACTAGTTTACATCTATGTTTTTAGTGTGTACTGGAAGTATACTAAAAGTGAACATAGGTATACTGATAGCTTACTAATTAAATACGTTTTTATGCATTTCTAGTACACTTTGAAGTATAGTCTCAGTAAACTACTAGTTTAGACGTTTTATACTGCAAGTATACTCATAAGTTTTCTTTAAGTGAACTTTACACCATACTTTAAGTATACTACTATGTCCCTCTTTAGGTATTAATTTTTTATATATTTTGTTATATGAATATCTGAACAAACAAAAAATCAAAAGACGGAACAGCTTCATGCATTCTTTTATAAACTCTTGAATGTGGGTAAGTTTCATAAAAAAACAACAACAACAACAACAACAACATTATGGACGAAAAGCTAAAAAAAAGACTATTCCTTAAAATGGAGTTGATCAGCACCCAAAGCTTGACAGTCATTATTACCTCTTCATGGGCCGACATTTTACTCCATAACGTTACACAGTTTTGCATAACTATGATTTTGATGCTGTTATGTCTGAAAATTGTGTTAAATTACATGTGGAAGCATCTGTTGTTTCAGTTTCTTCTTCACTTGTGTTTTGTAAATTCTGTACAGAAGATGTGCAATAGCACCCCTAGCATAAAACAATGAAAACACGGATTCTCAGAGCACATGTATAGCTCAAATCTACTTTTTTTAAGTATAAGTCAAGTACACTTAAATGTAATGTTCAGTATATTTCTGGGAAGCATATAAAGCATATTTCTGAGAGCTTCAAAAAAAGTATACTGAACGTATACTTTCCGATTTTTAAGTTTAAAAGAAGTATACTAATACAAGAAAAGAAGGGGAGTGGCAGGACTGAAATGCCGTCTAAGATGTTCGCCAGTCGCAACACAGAAGGACTGCTAACACATTCATACAAAAAACACATTTTATTTTTCAGAAGGCGGACCTTTATTAAAACTCGGAACTAATCAAGCCATTTGTGCCAGGCTGGGGAGAAAGGTATTGTGATAATGTAAATTATGTGAAAAATAATGCGTTTTTCAAACCAGCATGAGAGCATGTTCTAGGGCACCCCAAAACAAAATAAAAACCTTGTAAAAGAGCATAATAGCACCCCTTTAATAAAACTGCTGATGAATAGACCCAGCCTTAAAATCTGTTTCCCTGCAACCAACTATGATAGTTGTGTGCAACAAACATCAATTTATTGATTTACAAATCATGCACTATGAAAAGATTTTTGAGGTAGTATTGTGCAAGGACATTACTTGAAAATAATTCTTTATTACGTGATAATCTCTCCCAATCTGCACCAACATGAATTGAAGTTGTTGGCATTTTAATGTAAATAAGAATTGCAAAAAAAATTAAAGTCGGAAACCTTTTTAGCTGATTCTGAAAGAGAAAGAAGAAATGTATCACCGTTTGTGTCTCCCTGCAGGCGTTTGGTCTGGGCTCGGTTGTTGTAGGCTGAAGCCCTCTGAGGCAGGATCCTGATGGCCTGGCTAAAATGCTGAAGAGCAGCGGGCAGGTCTCCAGACTCAGCAGCCGAAACTCCCTGCAGTTCCAGATCTTTCACCTGTTTCACTAGCTCTGGGTCAAAAGCACTGTCTAGAGAAAGAGATATGAGAAAAAAGAATTTGAATATTTGAAATGAGCATTTCAAACTATCTATCTATCTATCTATCTATCTATCTATCTATCTATCTATCTATCTATCTATCTATCTATCTATCTATCTATCTATCTATCTATCTATCTATCTGTAGCAATATCATTACATTAAGTGAAAGTCTGTGGTCATTACATATGCACTGTTTGTGTAAATAATAATCTAGTTATGGATTGTCGTCTTACCATCGTCTGTCAGCTCATCTTCTTGATTTAATCCAGGGATATCTCCCAAAGGGCTGGTAGGGTTAAAGATGGCCTGTAAAACTGCTCTGTCATGTGCAGATGCCATTTTTCTGTTGACAGTGGACTAAGATCCAAAATGAAGCTTTTTTTTTTAAAGTTGCATGCATTTTTCTGGGAATAGAGGCGTTCCCTGCATAACTCTTTCCAGCGCTTTTCACTAGCCAATCAGAAGAGGGGGTGGAAGCAGGACTTTGAGATGGTCTGTGTTTGATTAAGTCAGCTGTGGGATGTTGAGGATCTGTGAGGATGAAATGCATGCTACTCTGTCGAAACTCATTCGACAGAAGTCCAAGTCTTTTAGACTTAGACAGACAGACAGACATACAGACAGAGACAAATAATTAATATCTCAACAGGTAAATATGTTAAACCAAAACTAAAAAGAAGAAAATTACTTTAACTTATTTTGTCTTCTGGGAAACATGTAAGTATCTTCTGTAGTTTCTGAAGGGCAGTACTTCTGGAGCATCAGTGAGCGTTTGAATCTTCTATAATAGTTACATATGAGTCCCTTAGTTGTCCTCAGCATGAAAAGATGGATCTAAAAACCATACAGTCATTGTTGGAAAGGGTTCAAATACACAGAAATGCTGAGAAAAAAAAAAAAAAAAAAAAAAAAAAAAACTAAGAATTTGTGGGACCTGAAGGATTTTTCTGAAGAACAGAGTGCAGTTTAACTGTTCAGGACAAGAGACTCATGAACAACAACAACATAAAAAAATAAAATAAATAAATAAAAAACACAGCAGTTGATCAATCATTCAGGGAACAACACAGTATTAAGACTTAAGTTTATGTAAACTTTTGAATTGGGTCATTTTTTATAAACGATTAGTTTCTGTTGTGGACCATATAAACACATTTTATGTGAAATATCTTATTCAGGTCAATATTAAATGAAAAAACAAAACAAAACATGCATTTATTTTGGTCAAATAATTAACATTTTGCAGATTCTGCAAGGTGTATTTAAACTTTTGACTTTAACTGTATTTGATTTATCAATGCTGTCCTGACTTTACACTTTGTGATGCAATACAAAAACATGGAACAGAAGATACCCTCTCCTCATTCCCTATGTTCTTGGGCATTTTATTTTCAACATGACAATGACGATACACATTCTCCCAAAGTTAAAATCCTTCAGTGGACATGTATTTCACTCAGCCTTAACACTAAGCAGCTGTGGGAGATTCTGCAGAGACATGTTGAGCAACACTCTCCATTAAAGACCAGGGAGTTAAACAGGACAGCTATAAGAATCTGTCATGAACTTGTACAGTCAGTGCCAACAAGGGTCAGAGCAGTAATACTTGAAATTATGGATGACATACTAAGAACTGGAATATTATGCATTTGTTGAATTAAAGTTTTAGTCACATGCAGTTTGTAAAATTGCAAGAAAAAAAAGCTTTGGTTTTATACAAAAACATTAAATTGTACCTCCACATATAAAACTGCAAGTTCACATGTTCTAGTTGAACATTTTTATCAACGCCACATCTGATGTCCCTGTACTGCATATGGTTAGGTATGTTTTGAAGCATGGCAGCTGGTTTGAACTGGTTTAAGCTGGTTCTTAGTTGGTCATGAGCTGGTTTACAGTAAGCTGGTCTAAACCAACTGCTCAGGACCAGCTCATAACCAGCTCAGGAACTAAGGAGCAGCTTAAACCACCTCAAATCAGCTGCCATGCATTAAAACATACCTAACCAGGAAATAACCAGAAGAAAAATTGCCTGTTATGTCTTCAAAATCAGCATCTGTGGTATCTAACATAGTTATCTGATCTTGTGCCTGATAGTCATACTTCCATCCTCATGCTAAATTATATAATTCAGGAAAGGGTGGAAAGAGTTCTACTGTTATTCTTTCATGCTCAGCAAACCATTTCCCAACAGTGTTGGCTCTGTGGAAGTTGACATTATCCCACATAATTTGACAAATCTGGTCTAACTAAATCTCTTTGTAACGGTCAACATGGATTACATGTGCCTTGACAACCAATCAAATTACAGCCTTGACATCATTGATTTTCAGTTCAGAGTTGTGCAGCACTCAATCACCGTTACCGTTTATGAACAAGTGCCATAAGCTGAATCCCTCCTGTTGCAAAAAGTCAGTGACTTCTTTTATAAAATGTAATTTTTTTTTTCCGGTGTAAACTCTGTGTAAAATAATTTAATCCAAAAGTATTGTTTAGTGTAAAACATTTTGAAAATTACTTGATAGACAGTTTCATTAGACGATAAACCTATTTCTCTAAAAAGCTGTTTATTCAGTGTAGTAGCGCCTCTCCTCCATTAACATCCATTTAAAGAAAATGGCCTCTGGTCTTCTTTCACAAACCATAAGCATTAGAGCTTGCCTTCTATTGGCTTTTTCAAGATCACTAGAAAGCAAAAGACAGATGTGTTTGATTAGGGTTGGAACTAAACTCTGCAGGACAGTAGCCCTCCAGGACCAAAGTTGTCCATCCCTGGATTACGTAGTTGCCTCCAGTTGGAGTGCCTACACCAGTATGGTTATATTGTGTTCACGTGCATATTACTAACTACTTTAGTTGCTGGGATTTTAGTTTAGTTTAGTTAACAGCTGACAGTAGCCTATCCCAGTAGCCTATCCCTACAAAAATAAGTTTATTCATGTGTGCTATTAGTATACTTTAAAATAGGAAAGTATACTTCCAGTATAATTTTATGTACTTCTCAGAAATGTGCTTTACTGTATATACTTCTCAGAAATATACTTAAAATTACATTTAAGTATACTTGACTTATACTTAGAAAAAGTCTGAGTATATTTGAGCTATACTTGTGCTCTGAGAATCTGTGTTTTCATTGTTATACGCTAGGGGCGCTATTGTACATCTTCTGTACAGAATTTCCAGAACACAAGTAAAGAAGAAACCGAAACAACAGATTCACATGTAATCTAACACAATCGTTAGACATTAAACAGCATCAAAACCATAGATATGGAAAACTGTGTAACATTATGGACTAAAATGTCGACCCATAAAGAGGTAGTGACTGTCAAGTTTTGGGGTGTTGATCAACTCCATCTACGTTTTGATTTTCGTAAATAGTCTTTTTGTTCAAAATGTTGTTTATTTATTTATTATTTATGAAACTTACCCAGCACATTCAAGTGTTTATAAAAAAAGAATGCATGAAGCTAGAATGAAATGTTTGTTTGTTTGTTTGTTTACAAGCAGATACCCTTTTTTTTCTTTTTGATTTTTTTTGTTTAGATATTCATATAACAATATGTATATGCAAATTAATACCTAAATAGGGGCATAGTAGTATACTTAAAGTATGATGTAATGTTCAGTTAAAGAAAAGCTACAAGTATACTTGCAGTCTAAAACTACTAAACTAGTAGTTTACTGAGGCTATACTTCAAAGTGTACTAAAATGCATAAAAAAGTATTGCAGTATACCTTAAGTTCACTTTTAGTATACATGCAGTACAAACTGAAAACAGATGTAAACTAGTTGTGTACTCAACGTTTACTACTGTTATACTTTAAGTATACTTAAAAGTATAGTTTTATGTACTAGAAATTGGGCCAATTTAGTCCCAAGGAGTAATGAAATAGTACACTTAAAAGTATACTGCTAGTACACTGATATTTTTATACTTACTACATAAAGTATGCTTAAAAATATACTTGAATTTTGCTTAAGTATACTTAATAAAATAAACTTGAAGTACACTTATTTTTGGTAAGGGATACTATAAAAGTCTGTGGCTACCAGAAACTGTTTCATTACCAACATTCTTCAGAACATCTTCTTTTGTAGTGTTCAACAGAAGAAAGAAACTCACACAGGTTTGGAACAACATGAGCATGAGTAACTGATGACCATTTTTGGTGAACTATCCCTTGGTGAGAAATAGTTGCTTCTCAGAGCCACATGAGGGCAGCAGACACCTTTTCATATTTAGTCAGGCCTAAACACTATAAGTACTTCTATATGGATGAGATGCTTTTCACAGTTACACAGAGTTCATGGTTTATTTCCAAAACACATGAATGATACAATGCAATTTCAAACAAAAGAGAAACTTTCCTTTCTTTCTTTCTTTCTTTCTTTCTTTCTTTCTTTCTTTCTTTCTTTCTTTCTTTCTTTCTTTCTTTCTTTCTTTCTTGCCAACAATGCTTCAAATTAAACTGTCTAATGGCATAAATAAACATATAAACTGATGATAAGGAAACCAGTCAATGTTCTTGAACACATATTGCAGAGTTTTACAAAGCTCACTTCAGTTTAGTCATTTTTTTTAATAAATTATCCTGTTTATGTAAATGCATTTTGTAAAAGGCCAGAGTTTCCGAGCCATTTGCAGCATCCTACAAATAACTAATGTAAAATAGCTGAGGTAATGTTAAGCACAAAATGCAATGCTCAGCATAACAGCCATTCGAATCTGGAGGCATTTGTATTATAGACATTAAATCATAATGACCTGTTCTGTATTTATACTCTCCATACAGCTATACAGACATACTTCAGTGATTAACACCAACCGAATTTAGTGCTTACACTGTTCAATGAAATGACTTAAGCTCAGCAAGTACATGTACCCCTATTCTCTTTTAGAGGCACGGCAGAGGGGTCTTTGGAGCAGATCGCTACCTGACCACCTTGTAAAAAACACTGATGATGACAAATGAACATGGAACAGAAATCACGTCCCCTTGCCCCTCTACAACTGATCTGCCCAACATCTGCACATCACTCGCGCATAAATTAGCATGCATTTACATAGCAAAGCATTGTAGATTCAATCTCTTATTCAAAGCAGCCCAGCTTCTCTCTATTAGAAGCAGAGACTGTTACAACATGACATGACTCAGTTTTCAACCGTGGGATGCCTACAGGTTCAAAAAATGATATGACAAATACAAACTCTCTTTTTAATGAGCAGATGGGTATAGATATCATATATATTAAATAACTTTATTCTTGATATTTCATCAGTCATTTTAAAGCTAAATGTAATTTTGAACTAGGCCTATAACACATTTTGATTTAACATGAACATGACATTAAGTGTCTAAAAACATGACATTTAATTTGCACTTATATTGCACCATATTAACTTGTTTTAAAGGTAGTTATTTCCTCCAAGATATGCTCTTTTTAAAACGTGTGTGTGTTTGTATGTGTGTTGCCTTCTACATTCTGAATGCTACAATTAGTTTGCTGTTTAAATTTAGCTGAAGCTTGTAACTGCCTAATGGCAGGTTCCCAATGCGATAAACTGCTCTATATAATACCCCAAATAATGTTACATGCTGTGCTTGGAATAAACAGGATCCTTTATTTACCCTCAGTAATAGTGGAAATGTTCAATCACTTTTTGATGTCAAAGACTTTATACCTATGAACTGTCCAGGAGTAGAATATGTGATAACTAGTTCCATTCTCCACTGTGCTATATACGCAAGCTACATATATAATAATTAAATATGTCAGTCTTTAATATCCTGCATTTCTCAGCCCAGCGTGACAAACTGGAAATACAAAGGAGCTCCTGCTAAGGACGTTGACGATTTATTTATACATTTACATAATATTAGCAGCACCAAACATGCAACACAGCTGGTGGCAGGACACAATTGTATTACAGCTGAAAGTAATTACATGAAAGAGAGTGAGATTCACAGTGTACACCAGGAGAAATGTGTTACTGGAAACATCCGTGACTCAAATAGATGATATATAAAAATTTAATATGAAATGAGGATGCAAACTCAAAACCAGTGTATTAACAAGGGAGAATTATGTTTCTGTACTGTAACTTTATTTCATCTACTCAGAGCCACATGAGGGAGCTCTGGATTAGTGCATCCTTCTGTTTCTCTACCTCACATCAGAATGCAAAAAAATGTACAATGTACAATTATTATTATACAGTGACATTATAACATCATGCATTTGGTGCAGATTTGCTAAGTGCACATCCATGATGCAAATCTCCCATTCTAGGCTACTATATATGCCAAAGGTGCTCTCATGGACTGGGATCTGGTGACTATGAAAGCCATTTGAAAATAGTAAACTTACAGTCCTCTTTCAAGAGACCAATGTGAGATTAACCCTTAAATGCATACCTCGGGTCTTTAGCGACCCGGGGCGCGATTCACTACCCTCCCCCTCCTTCCTTTTTTTCTAGTTTGATATCAACTTTTTTGTATTCCCCAATACATTCATTATAAACAATATAACTAGAAAAAAATAACAAAATATAAAAGAACGTCTCTTTCCTGAATTTGTATTATTATTACATATGTTTCATTTTTTTTTTTTTTTTTTTGTAAAAAGTGTATAAGGTCGCTAGAGACCCAAGGTGTGTAATAGTGTACGTATATTTTTTGTGTGCAAAAATATATAAATAACTAATGTCTACATACATGCAATTCACCTTTATTCCTGTTTAATAGACAATAATGACATAATGTTTTACTCATAACTATCGCAGACATAAAACAAAAGAATATCATCAGCAACTGGTTTGAATGGCTTTACTGCAGAGCAATTACTGTATGAAATAAAATATAAATGTCACTGTTATTTGTTGGTGGATGGGATCAAAATATTGACTTTGAAGTCATTGAAAACGATAGTTTTGAGATTATGGTTGAGATCGCGAATATGAGCCAGATGCTGAATGTACTGTGGAGTGCACTCTGAAGATGAATACGATCATAAAATAATCTGCTCAAATTTAACCCTTCTAGGTTTTTTTAAAAAATGCTTTATTTTTATTCTTAATTGTTCTTAAAATCAAGAGAGTTTTTGCTATTGCAGAAGTTAGAGATCCATCCGTGGATATATAGGTCCAGGTCGCTAAAGACCCGAATATGTAATAGTGATTGGCAAAACATCCATGCATTTAAGGGTTATTTGAGCTCTGTGACATGGTGTGTTGTCCAGCTGGAAGTAGCCATCACAAGATAGGTACGCTGTGGTCATAAAGGGATGGATGTGGTCAGCAATGATAGTCAGTTTAAACAATGCTGAATTGGTACTAGGGGGTCCAAAGTGTTCCGAGAAAATATCCCCACACCATTACAACACCACTAGCCTGAAGCATTGATACAAGGCAGGATAAATCCAGGCTTTCATGTTGTTTACACCAAATTCCGACCTTACCATCCAAATGTCACCGCAGAAATCACGATTCAATAGATCAGGCAACCTTATTCCAATCTTTATTGTTCAATTTTAGTGAGTCAGTGCAAATTGTAAGCATAGCTCTGCTCTTACTGTAGCTGACAGGAGTGGCACTCAGTGTGGTCTTCTGCTGCTAAAACCCATCTGCTACAAGGTTTAATGTGTTTTATGTTCAGAGATGCTCTTCTGCCAACAGTACCTTGGTTGTAACAAGTGGTTATTTGAGTTCCTGTTGCCTTTCTATCAGCTTAAACCAGTCAGGCCATTCTCCATTGACCTCTGGCATCAACAGGGCATTTTTGCCAACAGAACTGCCACTCACTATATACTTTCTATTTTTCAGACCATTCTCTGTAAACCCTAAAGATGGCTGTGCATGAAAATCCCAGCAGATCAGCAGTTTCTGAAATACTCTGAACAGCCCATCTGTAACCAACAACAATGTTAAGTTGCCATAAGTTGCTGCCATGTGGTTACTTAAAAAAGTGGCTGGTGAGTGTGTGTGTGTGTGTGTGTGTGTGCAGTATGTACTGTCACACATTTTGCATATATTACAAAATATAAAATTAAAAAGTGTATAAATCATTAGTTTTTCTAAAGAAACACTGTCCAATAGTGACACCAGCATGTAAAGCTATGGCGGGAGTGTGCAGCTCTCTGGCCTCCCCTGAGTCCAATGAGTTTTAACAGACCCCCCTAAAGTGTGCTGTGACTTTTTGGAGGGGTAATTGAGAATGAATGGGGGCAAGTAAGTGAGAGGAGGTCACAGATATAAATCACCGTTTAAATTAGTGTTAAATGTAAAATGCTTAAAAACACTAATTTAATTTAATTTAATTTAATTTACTTGATAGATTCATACTTGGCTTTAATAAACAGAATATTAATTACATTGTTTATATATATAAACACACACACACACACACACACACACACACACACACACACACACACACACACACACACACACACACACACACACACACACACACACAAACTTATAGCAAAATTTGGTAGTTTTGTATGTTGGTTCAAAGTTGGCATTATCTGAGATCCTCTGGGGGTTTGGCACCATCTCTTCTCAGGTGTTCGTCACCTGAGATCTTCGTAAGAGTTGGATCCAGATTGAAGCTTGTGTAATTACTATTTACCTCAGGTAAATAACTAACTACAAATAGAGAAAAAATTGCATAGCTGCTGTTCCAACCAAGCAAAAAAAATAAATAAATAAATAAATAAATAATAATAATAATAAATAAATGAATAAATGAAACAAAAAGAATGATAATGTGCATTTGATCAGATATGTCTTTAATCTAGATTTTATCTAATCTTGAGTGTGTCTGAACCCTGAATATTATCAGGAAGGCTATTCCAGAGTTTGGGAGCAAAATGCAAAAAAAAAAGATCTCCTTTTCTGGACTTTGCTATCTAAGCTACTACCAAAAGTCCAGTTTTGTGACCTTAGGGAGCATGATGGATTGGAGCGTGGTAAAAGACTACTGTAGTTAGGTATGCAGGAGCTAAACCATAGGCCTTTTAAGTAAGCCATATTTTGTAACTGATACAGAACGTAATAGGTAGCCAGTGTAGCGACTGCAAAATTAGGGATGAATATATTCTAGCAGCTGAATTTTTGACTACCTGTAGCTCGTTTATTGAAGATGCAGGATGTCCACCTAACAGTGCATTTCAATAGTTCAATATTCATTTAAATAGACAAGTTGCTGTCTAATATAAAACCTACATTTTTGTAGTTCAAATCTGTGTACTATTTTTTGGTCCAAAAGGTAATATCTCTGTCTTATTTGAATTTACTAGGAGAAAATTATTGGTCACCCAATCTTTTACTTTTCTTTTTGGTTCATCTTTTACAAAACCACAAATCATCTCAACACCTCAGTATTCAAGAGAAAGCTTGTGTGTCAAATTTGTGGTCTGTGTGTATATTTGTTCTGTTTTGTCCTTTGTCCCATGTGGTACACAGTGTGAATGTGAACATTAGCAAGATGCTATTACCGCAAATGTCACTGCATCAGCACCACTTTCCCAGATTATGTCAATAACAGCTGACATCTGTGCGTTCACAGACAATAAAAACCAAGCCAGAAGAGATTGAACATGGCTGCAGGACAAGAGGGAAATTAAGAAGGAATAAAGGAAAGTTGACCTTAGAGACAGACGCTAGCTTTGCCTTTCATTCAAACTGGATATTTTCCATTTATTTTTAACTGGGCAGTGAGGAAAACACACATATCTCATTAAAACCAGTATGGATTCACACATGCTGAGAGTCTAAATTGTCACATGGAAAGTGGGGTGAGAACACAGCTGTCTCAGGATGACATGTTTAGAGAGCTGCTGTGGAAATTCTTTTTAAAGTAGTTAACACAGTTATTCAGCAGGAATGCATTACATTGATTAAAAGTAACAACAAATAATGTTATTTCTACACAAATCATGTGACACTGAAGACTGGATTAATAATGCTTAAAATTCACATTGTGTAATGAGTAAGTAATGCATTTCTGTAATATGCAGAATACTTTACAATTAATTAGGCATTTGAGTAAAGCTCTACCTCAGTGTTTTATCATTCTTATCATTAATCATTCATGTAGCACCTCTCATGTACAATATGAATCTCTCACATTAAAAAAAAAGAATCACACTTCACACATTAATAGGTTTCTCTTCAATTTCCTCACGTTTTCTTAGTTCTGAGAGCTTTTGTTTCTTGCTATTTTCTGTTACTTAAGTAACGTCATGGTGTGGATATCATTTTAATCCTGAGGGGCTCATGCTGTGTATTGACTATGTGTGTGAATCTGACATCAAAGCCTTGACTAGCTAATCCATGCCTGCCCCATGGAGTTGAACAGAGGTTTGAAAGTGTGGATACCTAGGCAGCAAAGCTGTAAATACTAGTGCAGTGCAGAGGGGTGGCCGTCAGTTGGCTGTGCAAGGGCATTCTGAGCTGGATTAGAGCGGCGTAATCCTCTCAACGAAGACGCGGTGAGAAATATATACACACCAACGCACATGTGTACAGAGGTTGAGCTGATAAACAGAAAACATTGGCTACTGTATGTTCCAAACACTACACACTTAAAAATAACGGTTCCACTTAGAACCAAAAGCAAATTGCTGATGCCATCTAAAGAGAACCTTTTTAAAGTAGGTTCAAGTGCCCAAAGACCTGGACTAATGTGCATAGTTGATTGCATGTCTGACATTTGTACTTTTGACTGAATTGCTTAGCATGTCTATTGTTGATTATTAAATATGTATTGTTCAATTAATTTTATATAAATAATAGTGGTATTTAATAATAATATCTGATATGGAGAAATGGTGTGTTCATGATGGTGGTTTTAGTTATATTATTATGCCATTATATGGCGACAAGAGACTTTGAGTCAGTAACAAAGACTTTTATATTTAAAGGTACTGAAAAAAAGCTGTAAACAAGGATATTATTTTCAGTCTCAACAATACCTTGTATGACGCAACTAACGAACGCTTTGACCGGCGTTATCATTGAAAATCCCCCAGATGAAAGGATAGTATGACAAAGATATTGCTTTCCTCGGTAGACGTTCAAACTAATGTTTTATTGTGAATATGAGATTGAGCTAAAGAATGAATACTGCATCAGATGCAGGTATTCGCACTCTCCCTCTCTCTCATAATACTCTCCTTTACATGATACAGTGAACTTTTGATACAGTATAATAAGCTTTCAATGAAGCAACTCAACGTTCCTTCATTACTAGTTCTAAAGTGACTTTTCAATTTAGTAACAGAGGCTTGGGCTCAAATGTTCAACTGTAGACTTGAGATTTGAATCCATGCCGTAAGGAAGTAGTTCTGCATACAGAATGTTTTTTTTAAGACACTCCGTGTTTTATTCACTTACGCACTTCTCCTATTGATCTGTTGTATGTCCGTGCTGATATGCTGTAAAGCCATTTCGCGCAACTTAGAGTATGATATTGCTTATATTTTATATTATATTATACATTTAAATATGCTCCTCATTTGTAATGTGAACAGTAATGTTTTTAATCACTCACCACAAGATTTTCCCAGTTCTGATTGCTTTATAGCGGTTTGATGAGCATTCATATGTGTCACGTTAGTGATGCGCAGGTCGTCTCATAACCCGCGGACCCCGTGGGTAACACGCGAGTCGGGTTGGGGCGGGTAAAGAAATTATCACTTTATTTGCGGGGCGGTTTGGGGCGGGTCATTAAAAACAAAATAAAATAAAAAAATCTATGTATGTTGCGTGCAATTCCCTATAGCCTATATTAAATATTTGGGAATATCTATTTACATATTTTAATAAGTTATTTAATAAGGTTATCAACATGTCAGGTCACGTGACACGTCACGAAAGCGCCAAGCAGCTCCCGCTGCCAGCCAGTGCAGCCAAGAGCTCATCAAGCGAGCGCACATTCAGCTCTGCTGGCCTGGTGCTGGAGTCGAGGCGAAATAGATTAAACCCCGGTACAGTGGATGCCATTCTTTTTTTGCACAGCGAATGTAAAAACGCTAAATGAACATTTCCGTGTGTTAAATAAAACAAACGTTTAGTGGTTATTTAGCGTAGACTGTAAACTGTAGGCCTATACACATCTGGAAAAAAAAATGTTTAGCCTAGATGAATACAAACGCTGCTTTGTAAATGTTGAAAATGTTTATCATTATCTACAGTGGTGTAGTGGAGGGTATACGCAGGTATATATACACTTGTATACACTTTATCGGCTTTGCGTATACCAATTTTAAAATCTCCTCTGATGCGCGTTATTCAGTAGTGTCCTGCATTAGCCAAAATCATGACAGACAACCACATCCAGTCATATGTGAATAAATGTAAATATTCGCTAAAAACACCCAATAAAGACAGTAATGATGCAGTCAGGACCGTGGCGCCGGCTTGTTTTGAAATGTATTTGATGATTGCGCCTGATGCGCCTGCACCCCGCTCTGTCTCCCGCACCCTAGTTTTAAAAAGTTCATAATATCTAAAACTATACCTTACAAAGAAAAATTTTACAGATTTTTACGATCAGAATTTTTTTAAACCAGTGAACCCCTGTAAAACTTTCAGTCCAAGGATCCAGTAAACGAATGCGTTCAAATAGAAAGTTCAAAACGAAATTCATAAATTAAGCGTATACTCACTTTTCTTACGGCACCACTAACGTTACACCACTGATTATCTTGTTATTAATGTGACCTGATTTACAGTTCATATTCATAACCATATGTTGTTGCCAGTTTACAGGGCGATGTTTCCAAGCACTTTCGGGCTGAAATAAAGGCTGTTTTCATTTGTATTACAATGCCTAGTATGTCTATTTAATGGTCACGGGTGCGGGGCGGGGCGGGTCATAAAAATAGATACAGTGGTGCGGGGCGGGCCGGGGCGGGCCAAATAATTTCATAAAAGCGGGACCCGCAGGTTGAAAAAAACCCTGACCCGTGCATCACTATGTCACGTGGTTCTCTCAGACCACTAAAACCAGCATTTTCTGTTTACTATTTGGAAGATCCTTCACATCATGAACGCTATCTAGCTACGCAGCTTACTGGAACAGAGCCAATGTGTAGGCTGAGCTGCCATGGTTTTCCAATGCACAGACAGCATTCTGTTTGACACAAGTAGTAAAAGCTCTTGCTGTAGTATAGTAGTAAATGATGACATTTATGCAGCGATTTAAAGTGACATTAATTAAGTCACTGGATTAAAGTATAGCAAGGATGAAGATAGATAGCAAACGAATACTGCCTTTTCACTACACTTAACATATACAGACACAAAATGTGACTTGACTGATGTTTTTAGATAAATGTATTTTTTATTTATTTTTTTGCTATGTGATTGCATGGTAAGTGATGTCATTACACAGCATGAACAATATTATGATTCACTTACAAAATTGCAGAATTAAAGTGGAACTATCTGAGGAAAACAGTCAAGAACACACATTTCTGCTCTCTCGTTTCAACAGAACAAGCCTTTGAGATAAAAGTGCAAATTAGATTTTTCCAGTCTCGTTTTAAACAAACCCACAAAAAAGTTTTTCAGATGAAAATGAATTTAGTAAATCAAATGCTTGAAGCGACCAAACTATTACTGATAAGCCACTGAACATAAAATGAAGTAATTTGGAGGTTCAGAATTCATAACGCCAGCAGGTATTATCAGGGCCAATACCTTTTTTTACGTCAGGGAATCTGGTTTCATTAACAGAATAATTTATTCAGATTTTATTTAAGGTTTGGTTTTTGCATGAACTCTTCCTTTAAGTTAAGTTCCTTTAATTTTAAATAGCACTTAACTACACATTTCAAGCAACTCAACAAGCACTAAACCCTGATCTCTTATCTCACTCATGGCCGCAAGCTCCAGCTGCCAGCTGTGTGAATTTTCTCTCGCTATATGGTTCAAGTGGCAATCACAGTCTCAATGCTGTCTAGGAGATGGCTTGTGATTATGAATGTTTGTCCATTAGCATGGCCAGATATTAGTATATATATTTTTTCACAGCATAGAATAATAAAAAAAAAAAAAAAAACAGCCTGCATCCTTCAGTGAGCCGTCACAGCTGGTTCAATATTATAGAGTACCAACTGAAAGCAACATCTGTGTGTGTGTGTGTGTGTGTGTGTGTGTGTGTGTGTGTGTGTGTGTGTGTGTGTGTGTGTGTGTGTGTGTGTGTGTGCTCACCTGTGTCCCTCAATCTCCCCAGAGGCTGCTGGTCAGTTTGAGGTCAAAGTTTTGAGCGTACACAAGCACTGTAAAAGAACAGTGCTCTGGAGATTCTTTTATTAGAGGTGGAATGAGATTTTTCTCACTTTGAGGTAACATGATTGCTCACTCATTTCTGCCTAAGGGTGAATGCGGTCTGTCAACATAAATAAATAAAAAGGAAAATGAATGTGGCAACCTTTTATCCATACTGTGGAAGAGTGAAGAATGCTGCCAGTAAGTCATCATCTTAACAGCTTAATGGTCCAAATTATCTTGCCCTGGTACCATATTTACAAGCAGGATAATTCAATAAAGTTAGTATGTTGGAAAAGAGGTTATGGTGTTCTGTCATTAGCATTCAATAATCAACAATATGGCTTTTATAGAAGATAGCAAAATAGCCTTAATATGAAATATGTCTGTTTTGTGTGACTAGGTGGAAATTGTATGCTTTTTGAATTTTGTCAAACATGATAAAACAACAAAAATGAATGTTAATTGAGAAGATAACTCAGATTAAAGGGAAAGTTCGCCCAACAATGAACATTTGATGTGTATCTGCTTACCACCAGGGCATCCAAGATGTATGTGACTTTGTTTCTGCAGTAGAACACAAACAAAGGTTTGTTGCAGTCTGTCAGACATATAATGGTGGTCAATGTTTACCAAATATTTAAGAGTAAAAAAACATACACAGACAAAACCAAATTAAATGTGGAAATGATGCAGTCCATACTGATAAACATCCCAGTGGATCAGAGGTAAATAATGATATAAATACTATTCAGTTTCTTGCACAGACCGATCAATATGTGTCTTAGGACCTCAATGTATCGTTACAAGCCGCAGGGTTTAATTTGGTTTTGTCTGTGTATGTTTTTATACTCTTAAAGGAACACTCCACTTTTTTTGGAAATAGGCTCATTCTCCAACTCCCCCAGAGTTAATAAGTTGAGTTTTACCGTTTTGAAATCCATTCAGCCGTTCTCCTGTTCTGGCGATATCACTTTTAGCATAGCTTAGCATAGATCCTTGAATCCTATTAGACCAATAGCATCACATTCAAAAATGACCAACGAGTTTCCATATTTGTCCTATTTAAAACTTGACTCTTCTGTAGTTATATCGTGTACTAAGACCAGTGGAAATGCAAAGCTTCAATTTTCTAGGCTGATAAGATTAGGAACTACTCTCCCATTCCGGCGTAATAGTCAAGGAAGTTTGCTGCCGTAATATGGCTGAAGCAGAAGCAGTAATACCACGCAGCACATGTGCAAATGCTAAACTAGCTGGGAACTCATTTCTGATAATACTCCGCCTGCTTCGGCCTTATTACGGCAGCAAACTTCCTTGACTATTACGCCGGAATGGAAGTGTAGTTCCTAATCTTTTCAGCCTAGAAACTCGCAGCTTTGCATTTCCACCGGTCTTAATACACGATATAACTACAGAAGAGTCAAGTTTTAAATACAACAAATATGGAAACTCGTTGGTCATTTTTGAACACGATGCTACTGGTCTAATAGGATTCAATGATCTATGCTAAGCTATGCTAAAAGTGATATCGCCAGAACAGGAGAACGGCTGAATGGATTTCAAAACGGTAAAAATCAACTTATTAACTCGGGGGGAGTTGGAGAATGAGCCTATTTCCAAAAAAAGTGGAGTGTTCCTTTAAAGATTTGGTAACCATTGACTTCAATTATATGACTGACAGACTGCAACGGTTTGAGTTAAAAAATCTTAATTTATGTTCTACTGAAGAAACAAAGTCACCTACATCTTGGATGCCCTGGGGGTAAGCAGATAAACATCCAATTTTCATTTTTGGGTGAACTATCTCTTTAAAAAAATGCCTGTTATATAAATATGATGGACCTATCTAAAAAAAAAAAGTCTGTCTTCTAAAGTATAAGGAGGTAAAAAGAAATCATTCCAGTGCTAATGTAACATTCTGTTTACTAAAATGCTTTCATCTGGTGGGTTTTTAGATGAATCTATTGTTGCCTATGCTGTCGATTCTTTACATGCATTTCTGAAATGTTGCAGATAACTGTGTGAACTGATTGATATCTGGTTGAAAGCAACTTCATAAACCAATAAGCCTAAAAAGGATTTTTCAATTGACTTTTGGATTATTGGCGAAAATGAGCTCTGTACAATAAAAGTTTATGATTCTATTTTGTTTATGATAACTTGAATTTTGAAAAAATATATACATAGGCTATACTGTAAATTAACTACACTAGAACTTAGAGGTCACCACCATTATGTTTATGTAACTCTTTTAGCTAAAAAAAAAAAAAAAAAACCTAAAAGTTTTAGTTAGAGTAGTTTGTAAGAGTGCAATTGACACAATGAGGCTGTAAAAGCAGACAAGTAATTAGATGAATGTTCCTGTTCACTGTAATGGCTTTAATGTGTCTGACATTCTCTGTAGTCCCATTTAGATACTTGTTAGCAACCACATTTAAAAAAAAAAAAAAAAAAAAAAATGAAATTGAAATTGAAAATCAATCCCAACATATGTCATATAAACAAATTTAGACACGAATATATAATTTTCATGATGATAAAATTCCCATGCTCTTATTGTCAGTGGCATTCCTAATTTGTCATTATAGCAGCACCTAGGCGTACCTTAATAGTGTCGTGCAAGGCTTGCGTTTTTGATGCTGTCAGTGTGAAAAAGATTTGTAATTGCTTTTGAGAAACCAGACATTAACTTTGAATACAGCCATAGATCAGCTTAGACATGATTGGCGGGTGGTGTAACTGACATGTTAACTGACAAAATGATTGGCTGCCTGGCTTGTTCAAGTGAGGTTAAATAAGGAAGCTGGTAATTCAAAGGCTGATAATAATACTCGGAGATACCCCATTTGTCATGATTATATTTGCTTTAGGTGAAATAATACACTTTAGTATTCAGGCTTATTTTATATGTTCAAATAATTCATTTATGCAAATGACCTCGAGCAGCAATAGATCATTCAGTTGAACTAGAGGACACTGTGTTGAATGTGAACTCAGTAGAAGTGGAATTTATTCAGGGGCACTTAAAAAGCTTCATCACTGCCAGTAAAAATGGTTTGAATGCCCTCTAAAAACTAAATCTATTTGTCTTCATGTCATATTACAGCAAAATGATATGCAAATTCCAAAACAAGAGCTTTATTCTTAGTCAGAATAAATCAGTGATTGCTTTAGTGTTAGAAAGTTAAAATGTATTACAATTATATAAAAATGTAATAACATTATAATAAACCAATACAAAACTTGAACCCTTTTATACGAGAGTCAGTTTCTCCACTTTCCAAGTTACTTGCAAATCGTGAGAAGAGAGGAGGTACAACACTCACTTTTAACCTCACAAATTTACCGTGATACCTGTCATATTCAGTTTTTTTTTCTTTTTTCTTTTTTAAACAGGTTTGCCAACTTTTGTTAGACGTGCAAATTGCATTAGGATTAGAGCGCTCACCTTATCTGTAATTATAAAGATAAAAAAATAAACTTTTTTCAATGTTAATCACAAGTCCTCACATTGTCCTTGTCTATAAACAGATAACATAATTTGAGACCTTCAATATTTTACATATCTTATTCATTCATAGTAATGTTCTTGAGTTATCAGGTGTCGACAGCTTTCTGCCAACTATTGTCTATTGCTCTGCAACAAATGATTGTCTGACTAAACTATAATTTTAAACATACAGCTTACTGAGATGTATGAGCAATTCAAATTCCTGCTATATTTCTATATTATTCTGCATTTTATATGAAACTTAAAGTATGTAAACACCATCTTCTTATTAGCAAGTTTTGATAGGATATATACAGTCAAGCCCGAAATTATTCATACCCCTGGCAAATTCTGACTTAAAGTTGCTTTCATTCAACCAGCAAGTTTCTTTCTTTCTTTTTTTTTTTTTTTTAATTAGAAATAACACAGATGTCTCCCAGAAGATAATAAGATGATGTACAGCATCATTGTGGGAAAAAAAAAATATTACTCATCTTTTATTTACATTTGAACAAAAAGTGGCATGTCTAAAATTATTCATACCCTTCTAAATAATCAATAGAACAGCCTTTATTGGCTATTACAGCAATCAAACGCTTCCTATAATTGCTGACCAGCTTTTTGGATGTCTCCATTGGTATTTTTGCCCATTCATCTTTAGCGATGAGCTCCAACTATTTCAGGTTAGAGGGTCTTCTTGCCATCACCCTGTTCTTTAGCTCCCTCCACAGATTCTCAATTGGATTTAAGTCAGGACTCTGGCTGGGCCACTGCAAAACGTTAATGTTTTCGTCTGCTAACCATTTCTTCACCACTTTTGCTGTGTGTTTTGGGTCTTTGTCCTGCTGAAATGTCCACTGGTGCCCAAGGCCAAGTTTCTCTGCAGACTGCCTGATGTTGTTGTTGAGAATTTTGATGTGTTGCTACTTTTTCATGGTGCCGTTTACTGTGATTAGGTTCCCTGGTCCACCGGCTGAAAAACAAACCCAAAACATTAGGTTCCCACCACCATGTTTGACAGTGGGGATGGTGTTCTTAGGGTTGAAGGCTTCCCCTTTTTTTGGCCAAACAATTCAATTTTTATTTCATCTGACTATAAAACAGAAGACCAGAAGTCGTCTTCTTTGTCCAGATGAGCATTTGCAAAGGCCAAGCAGGCTTTTGTGTGCCTTATCTGGAGAAGTGGTGTCCTCCTTGGTCTGTGTCCATGAAACAGCACAGCACAGTTGTCACTTTGGTTTTTGGTGATTTTTCACAGTGTGGAACGTCTTGTATTTTTTAATAATACTTTGCACTGTAGCCATTGGAATTTCAAAACATTTAGATATGGTCTTATAGCCCTTTCCTGACTTGTGAGCAGCCACAATGCACAGCCGCAGATCCTCAGTGAGCTCCTTTGTCTTAGCCATGACTGTCCACAAACCAACAGCAGAGAGCTTCTGTTTTTCACCTGTTGAGTTGATTAAACAGCTGTTCCCAATGAATCAGGTAAATCTGGATGCTTTAGAACAGCTTGGACTATTTGGAATGGTATAGAACTTTGGAATTTCCAATAGACTGTGACAGTTTGCAAAGGGTATGAATAATTTTGGACATGATACTTTTTTTTACTTCAAATGTAAATAAAAGCTGTATTTTTTGGCTGTATGTATGTATTTATTTATTTCATGGAGGACAAAAAAAAACAGTAAATAGTTTTTATAATATCTTCTTTGGTGTTTCAAAAAAAAAAAAAAGACATATGGGTGGCATGTTGAGTGTCCATTTAACTTTGGCCAAATATTGTATTTTGACACTTTTAGGATAAAATGCAAAAGGTAGAAACCATTTGAGAGTTTTTTTCTCCATATTGATCCTGTTAAGACATTCTGAAAGCCACTTATGGATTCCTGTTTCTTTCAGAAAAGGCCTCCATTTTATCCTTCCAAATTTGCTCACTTCAAAAGACAACAGAAAACAAAACAAGACGTGCTTTTATACACGGATGCCTTTGAAGAAGTCTGTCAGACAGTTCTAAAATCTCCATATTAAACTTGCATACTGACTAGCCCAGCCTGTCGTTTACCTGCTCAGGGTGGAAAATAGGATTTTCATGGTGGGACACACATTACATTGAAGCCACAAAGTAGAATGAATAGCTTGGTCCCAGAGCTTATTTAACAGTTGATGTCATGCACCTAGATCATTTGTCCAGGCGGGGGAACTCATTCGGAAAATGTAAAGTTCTTTTCAGCGATGAAGGGTCTTTAATCGTCTAACGGTGTGCAAGAGACATAGATTATGTCTCTCAGCCAGTCAATGCAATGCAAGAGTGCACTGCAGTGTCTTTTGCTAGTGTCTGTGACAGGACTAAATGAACGGTACGTCACATGAGCCTGGCTCCCAGTGCGAGCTAAAAATGTATACAAAAAGAGTTGCATATGAAAGCTAAATTTATTGGAATTCCTCTTTTTCACCACAGTAAGAGGAAAGGTATGCTAAAACAGCGACTCTGTTCAAATTCCCTATTGAATCATATTCGATTTCCCTTTGAGCTAAATTTAAAATGTAAAAACCCTACAGCATGTAAAGTTTGCTAATACATTTAAGTAGATTTTAGTTTTTACATATGTTAAAAACAATAAATAAATACCCTTGAAGTGTTGCAGGCAGCCAATAGTAGATAGTATTCTAATTTATAACATGTTTTGGTTACAATATATATAGTGTACTTTAGAATACTGTATTGACAATATTGATACATAGATTTTCATTGATCTTACAGTGCAAGAGTTCATGCCATTTTCAGTCGATGCATGAACAAAACTTGACTAAACAATCTTTATAGCATGTCTACCATCCAATATTTACAATAAGCTTTGTGCTTGTTACTTGATGTGATGATATTTTTAATGTGGCATGACAGAACACAGAATGCAATCAGTGTTTCATCCATGGAAAGTCATCACTAGCATAGCCTATAAACAATAAGTCACTAGCATTACACTCAACTCACACTCTCAAAAATAAAAGGTTCCAAAAGGGGGTTTTCAATACGATGAAAATAGAAGCGATGCCATAGAAGAACCAATTTGGTTCCCCAAAGATTTGGTTAATAAAATAACCGCTTTTTTCTTAGTGTGAAGAAATATTTTGATAATCTAAAGAACCTTTTTTTCACTGTTAAGAACTTGTTACAGAATGAAAAGGTTCCATGGATGATAAAGGTTCTTTTATCTATTGGAACCATTGTGTTTCCATCGCACGAACCAGGATCTACAGTATAATAAAGATCACACCACCATTTATTTGCATACATTTTCAAAATATTACTGTTATAGTGATATGAAATGTAGTTTTAAGAGTATTTCAGACGAGAATGCTGTTTAAAACTCAAATTTGCCATTTATTTATAAAGACAGCGCTTATTTGAAAATGTGCTTCGCCAATTTCGGAGACAGTTTTGGATGTGTTCTGCCTTAGCTAGCCATTTACCGTTGGCTCTGAGAAATTCTGTAGTGGTTAAACAAGAGATACATTTGTTTTAGGTAAATCTAACAGTGATTTTTGGTGTCATGAATCCATTATTTGTTCTAGGTTATATAGTTTCATCGTAATACATTCCCTGAACTACATTTCTGTGGCTATTAATATGTTTAAATGACAACGAAAAAATTCAGCTGTGTTTGATATAATTTTGTTTTATTGTAATGTGTGTACATGTTGCATGAACCACATTTTTGTGGCTATTAATATGTTTAAATAAAAATAAAGAACCTTTATTTTTAGGAGTGCAGGAAAGCCATGTTATTCAGCCTAAAAATAAATAAATAAATAAATAAATAAATACATACTTGCTACTTAACTGTTGCATGCTTGCAAATCTATTATGAAACATTCTTTTTATAACAGCCACTAAAATGTTTATATTTTGAACAATGAATTGGATAATCAAAATGATGACCTTTTATTTTTTATAGTTATTGACAATATAAATAATATTATCATATATATGTAATATGTAAGTTTAAGAGAACTGTGGTTGTTTTTACTCAGTGCTCAATTGTTTTTTTAGCTTATGTAGTCATCTACCCTTGATCTATTTAGTTAAATAAATTCAATAATTATTGTTGGAAGGCAAAAACAATTTCTCACCCTTGTACAATTTGAAAAGAGGCTGGTGGGGGAAGATGAGAATGGTTAAACCAAGCAATCAAACCAAGACAAACAATCTCAAAGATTTCTGATGTTTATGCCCCGCCAACTTTGTGTACCGATAAACAGAGTGGGGTTATTCAAAGGATCATTAATGGGTAAACGCAGGCAAATACATGCAAAGATGCATTGCACTTCAAATGCCCCTTATTTCACATGAACAACAGAAAGTAGAAGACTGTGGTTAAAATACAGGTTGAGGCAGACACGTGTGCATTCTTGTTTAAATCCAGTCCTTAGTGGGCATTAGTGCAGTTGTACACATGCACCAAATGAGGGTGCCCAAACACAAGGATAAGATGCTGGGAACTCTGTCATTCTGAGGCAAAAGTTCATGTACTTCGATATAACAAACAAATGTGTTCCTATGTGTAACACACCATATATTGCCGAACCTCTGACTAAATATTAAATGTTAAGTAGGATTTCTCATGCTACTAAAAGTATAATTTTTGGCATCATTTTAATGCTCTTGGCATTTTGTATGTATCAGTGCATTTTGTACATCAGTGAACTGTGAGAGATCTTGAAGCTAAGACTGTAGGTGATCCATACTAATCTCAATAAACACATCACCTGTACCAACACTGACTGGACCTCCAGTGACGGGAAATTCAAGCAGCAACCAAAACACAACACCAAACAAATATATCCAACTCAAAGCCAAAAACATATTTCTTTTCAGCATTCTAGTTGATCACGTGATTCATCGTCTTTGAAACCCCCAATCTGTATTGTCAGAACATCATAAACCAGATCTAGCTGCTTGACTCATCAGACACTGTGCACGTTCACTGCATTATCAACGCTGAGAGCTAGATGATTATGGTATTTTAATTGTTGGGACTGCTCAAAGCAAACACTTACACCAACAACAAAACCCTATA
>NC_133371.1:4171483-4201927 GCF_049309525.1 Garra rufa | reverse complement strand
ATACACAACAGTTCTTTCTGGTTCTCAAATCTGATTGGTTGAGAACCGTGAGATATTCTACTGGTATCGCTACAGGAACGCCCTTTCACAATTTTGTATCACTCCGCGTGTTCTAGCCGGGACCGTTTTTTTCCGAGTGTAATGGCGGACGTCCAAATCCCGTATCATTTTATACTCTTTGTGTGTCACGGAATGTAGTTTTAAGAGGTTTTCAGGCGAGAATGTACTTGTTTATAGTTCAAATATGCAGTTTGTTAATAAAGATAACGTCTGTTTGAAAATTTGCTTCGTCGTTTTCGGACGTGCGAGAGCCATATAGTCAGGGGGCGTTCTGCACTCATCAATCCGCTCAGAGCGCTCTCACCACGGCCAGATCTTCAGGAATTTACTGCTGGCTCTGATGTCTCTGTAGTGGTTGCACATGACATGTAATTCATTATGGGTAAATCTAACGGGCAGTCTTTGATCTCAATAATTTATTATTTGTTCCAGAGAAGAAGATAGTTCATCTAGTATGTTTATGTAAATTCAATGCTGAATGCTGCCTTTACTCTTGACTGAATTGCCTAGCAACTTTTTGATGTCTGTTTTTGTTGTTGTTGTTGTTTAATAAATACGGTGCCCGCCAGGGGACACGTTCGGTTCACTTATGTTTGTCATGGCCACGACATATAAACTCGTGGGAACATGATATTATGTCGTGGCCACGAGATATTAATTCATGGGAACGTCATATTATGTCGTGGCCACGAGATCATTTTGTCGAGGTAACGACATCCTTATGTCGTGGCCACGAGATATTAATTCGTGGGAACATCATATAAACTCGTGGGAACGACATCCTTATGTTGTCGCCACCAGATGCGACGATGAGAGAACAACATGCATTTCTGGAGGCCACGAGTTTAGTACAAAAACAAACCTGCGTGACCATAGTAACCCAGGATCAGATAGGTTTATTAATATTTTATTTTGAGTTAACAAATGATTGTATCAATTATTATAGAAATTAATACAATATTAAATTATTATATTAACAATAGGCGATGCTGTCTGTGCACGTAGAGAGCATTCAAAAGTTTATCATGAATAAATATTACAAAGTACATCAAATAAAATAGCCCTACAAGAAATATTTTATGCATCCCACAGTCTTGTCCATTAACTGATCCTATTTTTTCCGTAATATTTGTATTATTCGTTTATATTCGTTATTTTCCCCTTTATTTCGATCAATGCTGACTGTTCTATGGACTATGAAGCAATGAAACATCATTTTCTCTTCATCAGTCCAAGTTACACTTTTTCTCCTCAAACACTAAAATAACTGTTTATGTGACAGTCCAAAGCATGTGAATATGGGGAATGCTTTGGGTTTCTGTTGCTATGCATATAGGCCCGGTTTCACAGACAGGGTTTAGACTAAGCCAGGATTAGGCCATAGTTCAATTAGGACATTTAAGTCATTTTTATAAACATGCTTGGAAAAAAAACATTACAGGTGTGCATCTTGAGACAAAACAAAGGCACTGATATATTTTAAGATCAATCAGTGCAATTTTGTTTCAGTTGAAACAGCTCAGACTTACATTTTAGTCTAGGACTAGGCTTAAGCCTTGTCTGTGAAACCGGGGGATAGCTGTAACACTACATTGTTTCACACTGTACAAGTTTGGCACAGCAATGCAGGGTTTCACAACCACAGGAAAAAAAATTAAGTGTGAAACGTCCCTCTAGCCAGGGTTAAAAGCAGGGTTGAGAACAACGATAGCCCAATGTTAAGCACAGTGTGAAAGTTCCTATCTGCAACAGCTGACTGGTTAAAAAAAAAAAAAAAAAGGACATAACGGCATGGCATGGCAGTCTCAGCAAATGTTTGTACCACAAATAAGCAATTAATGAGTGTGTATAGATGTTGAGATTGTGTAGATACAGTAATTTATGTTCATACAGAAAGTAAGTAATGATTATTTAATATACAGAAAATAAGCTATTTATGTTTCGCTTTACTTAACACTAGGTGCCTAAACAAAAATAAAGTTTTGAAGCCACATGAATCCAGTCATTCTTCCTCACAAGCTATAAGCCACCTTTTGAACACATTTTTTATGTATCCTGACTTTGGCACTCTAATTTAACTTGGAAGTGCTTACCAACGCTGTGTGCAAAATGCATCAGATAATCAGTAAATGGACTGTGGGTGGTCCATGGGCATGCCCAACAAAATTTACTGTATGTACCTGGAGAAAGTTAACCATCAACATTCCTATTCTTTTTAATGGCAGTTGCTCTACTGGTGCAGGATCCAGGAAACTGTTATCACTAGTGCTATCAAATGACATTGTCCTCACAAGAACTTTGCATTAGTGACTATCCTGAATGGTGACCTGGATAGTCCATGATACAATTTTAAGAGCCACCCAAAAAGAAGAATCAGGTACTGAACTATTTGGGACTCATTTGGGGTTTCCAAAATGTTTTTCAACAGAATATAAATAGCTATAAGTGTCATAGGTGAAAAAAATATGTACACTGACAAAAATTATAAACACAGCACTTTTGTTTTTGCCCCCATTTTTCATGAGTTAACCTCAAAGACCTAAGACTATGTCTATTGCTGCCTTCATGTGCTATCGTAATTATGGAAAATACCAAAATCCGACATCTAAATTGCACATGAACACCCACTCACGTTGTAATTTCCACTGGAAAGCTCAAAATTTTTTATGATACCCGAGTTGCCGAGATGGGATAAACTTTGACCTTTCAACATGGCGGACAGCAACGAAACTATACTGAATGATAAGCATTGCATGATGTTAAAAGTTCTCTGCTGTTTAGTTGGTTAGTTTGTAGCCCCCATAGTGCTGGGGCATAAAAGATTTTAATAACGTCGCTATTTAAACATAGTGTTGTCTTTAAAAATACCGTTAAGAGAAGATGCTAGCTCGTCGTGGCTCGCCTCCAGTAGGGTGCTGTGCGGTACAGTGTTCTGAAGGAGGCAATTTTCTCATGTTATTTTATTTGGTCTGTTTTACCAAAGTAGCATGTGAGGACAAATTGCGAGTCCGCCATGTTTCTCTTCACTACGACAACAAAAGCACCTGAACACGACACACTGGTAATTTCCACTTCACAAGTGGAAAGCATCATCTTTCCCATATCACATGAAGGCAGCATTAGTACACAAAAGGCCTATCTCTGCCGAGATAATCCATCCACCTCACAGGTGTGGCATATCAAGACACTAATTAGACAGCATGATTATTGCACAGGTGTGCTTTAGGTTGGCCACGATAAAAGGCCACAGGGGTCCGAAAACCAGTTAGTATCTGGTGTGACCACCATTTGCCTCACAAAGTACAACACATCTCCTTCGCACAGAGTTGATCAGGGTGTTGATTGTGGCCTGTTTAATGTTGGTCCACTCCTCTTCAATGGCTGTGTGAAGTTGCTGGATATTGGCAGGAACTGGAACATGCTGTCGTATACACCAATCCAGAGCATCCCACTCTGCTGAAAAAAACAGCATATGCTGGTTAGGTAGGTTTTGGTCCAGCATAAACCAGCAAAGGAGCAGCATTAACCAGCTAAAACCAGCATCCCAGCACCAAAACCTACCTAACCAGCATATGCTGTTTTTTTCAGCAGGGCAAACATGCTCAATGGGTGACATGTCCAGTGAGTATGCTGGCCATGCAAGAACTGGAATGTTTGCAGCTTCCAGGAATTGTGTACAGATCCTTGCAACATGGGGCCATGCATTATCATGCTGCAACATGAGCTAATGGGCTTCAGGATCTTGTCACATTATCTCTGTGCATTCAAAATGCCATCAATAAAATGCACCTGTGTTCATTGTCCATAACATACGCCTTCCCATACCATAACCCCACCGCCACCATGGGCCACTCAATCCACAACGTTGACAACAGCAAACCGCTCACCCACAGGACGCCATGCACGGTGTCTGCCATCTGCCCTGTACAGTGAAAATTGGGATTTATCTGTGAAGAGAACACCTCTCCAAAGTACCAGACAACATCAAATGTGAGCATTTGCCCACAAAAGTCGGTTACGATGACAAACTGCAGTCAGGTCAAGACCCCAATGAGGAAGACAAGCATGCAGATGAGCTTCCCTGAGACAGTTTCTGACAAGCTTATGTTGCAGCAGCTGTCCGGATGGCTGGTCTCAGACGATCTTGGAGGTGAAGATGCTGGATGTGGAGGTTCTGGGCTAGTGTGGTTACACGTGGTCTGCAGTTGTGAGGCCGGTTGGATGTACTGCCAAATTCTCTGAAATGCCTTTGAAGACGTTTTATGGTAGAGAAACTAACATTCAATTCATAGGCAACACCTCTGGTAGACATTCCTGCAGTCAGCATGCCAACTGCATGCTCCCTCAAAACTTATTACATATGTTGCATTGTGCTGTGTGGTAAAACTGCACAGTTTAGAGTGGCCTTTTATTGTGGCCAGCCTAAGGCACACCTGTGCAATAATCATAATCATGCTGTTTAATTAGCATTTTGATATGCCACACCTGTGAGGTGGAGGGATTATCTCAGCAAAGGAGAAGTGTTCACTAACATAGATTTAGACAGATTTGTGAACAATATTTGAGAGAAAAAGGCCTTTTGCACATAGAAAAAGATCTTTGAGTTCAGCTCATGAAAATGGGGGCAAAAACAAAAGTGTTGCATTTATAATTTTGGTCAGTGTATTTCAGTGTCAGATGGTGTAGTTCCAACATACGCTGTGCATCTACTAGGGGTTAATGAGTCACGCTAACCAGCAAAGCCAAGTCTAAAAGTATGGGTCGCAAAACTTAAGATGAAAACATTATAAACCTACTTTGCAAATCAAATTCGTAGCAGCTCCACTGTGTTTGCACACAGGAGCAGTAACCCATCATCGGTTTAGACCCCGCCACCATATGAAAAGAGTCTGCTCTCCATTGCCCTAATTTGCATGATGATAAGAACATGTATTACACTGACTCTGAGCTGCAGCGTTATCAGTGACATGGCCCGGATTACCTGCATGTAGCAAATTCCTGGATGGGCTGCGATTAGAGCACCAGATGCAGATAAGTCTCGACTGAATTTAGGGTTATCAGTCATCAAACGTCATTTACTACACAATCAGAGCCCTAATGAATTTTGGTACTGCTCAGGCAGAAGTTTGACTTCAAACTACATGAATCAGCGAGAATCTTAACTCTTTGTTTAAAAGTCCTTTTCCTTTATCTCAACAAGGGAACTGACTAGGAATGAATTCATGTCTCTTTTTTGACTAAAAGATTTATGTAAATCAGGTGATGGTGCAAACATGAGCTAAAAATTTGTGCTAAATGCTATTTGCATGCTGAAATTCTCCATCTTACAGTCCTAGGTCGTGGAAAATGCAACATATATCGAAATCTGGCACACTTTACTAAAACTATGCATAATCATTCTGTTACTGCCATCCAGGCACCTGAATTTGATCTTTAAAATTACAAAAAAAGAGTGATTTACAATAAATTATTTCTGCCGTGGCTGTCAAATCAAATAAATACACGTTGACATGTTATAAGTCACAAAACAACATTACGATAGATAAGCTGCATAAACATTTTTTGTTTTGTTTTGACAGAATTTCATGACAATGACACTGAACTATTCTTTTCATTTGCATGCCACCAGCACCTTGAGAGCCTGATTAAACGAGATTATTAATGTTTAGTAAGTAAGTGAATAAGGTTTTGCTTCTGTCTCTCACTTATTTTACACTGACACATACATCCACACAATACACAAATGAATACAGTTGTTTGTAATGGCTGCAGTTGTAAACCAAAGGTGGAAAGCAGTGACCTCACCTCGGTAGCAATTAATCACACAAGCGACATTGCGTCTGCCATCATTAAACTTCCGCCATTGAGGAGTTCATTAATTACATGGGCTCTAAAGGAGAGAAACGGGGAGGTGATTTTGAAAAGCATTTCCTTCCACTACATTGTAATTTTAAGTGTCTTTCTCTTCCTGCTTTCACTTGATCATCAGCTACTTATGTTTTTCAGCATTCCTCTGCCTTTGATTGTCCTTAGCAGTCTACACGTGTGAAAAAAAAAAAGAAAAAAAGAAAAAAAAACAATCAAATCAAATATGATGAAGCTTCTTTTCCATTGCGATAAAAATAGAGCTCTTCTAAACACAGCACACACAAAAGCAGTGCTCGAGGCCATAATGACTGGCTATTATTCAGGGTGAATGTTGTAACAGAATATATTTAGTGGGGTCTGATGGAAGAAAACAGTGCATCGTGTATTCATATATTCATACGTGCTGCCATTATGCATGGATTGTAATCTGCGAGCCAGCTTGCCACTGATTGGCTTTGGCCTCATCAATCGCTATAATCGCTTTTCCTTCTCGTATGATGTCAGCAACATAGAACTAATCTTGCCAGACGCTCAACCATTTTTTAGCCAGGACCATACAGTATAAACGATTCAATCAAATCTTACTAGAGGGCATCTCAGGATATCACAGTTGATGCTTTCTCTAGACTAATTTACTGAATTTTCATGATGATCGATTTTTCTCGTTCCTCATCACATCATTCTTGATTTGATGGGCATGAGGAACTGAAATACTCAGTAAAATCCTAGACTGCTTTTGAGGCACAGCTGTGGACTGCTCAAGGCACCCTGAATAAAAAATAAATAAATAAATAAATAACAGCAGTGACAAAACCTGGACAAAATACATTCAAACTGATTATAGCAGAGTTTTATTTTTAAAATCTATCTTAAGGCTAAGATGATAGCTACTATATATATTACTTTAATTTCTTTCCGTTGAGAGTTTCGTGTTCTAGTTAAGTTTTGTGCAAGCCGCGACCGACCCAAACGTCTTCGCCTGACCTGAACTTTAACAGCGCACAACTCGCATCCTCAGCCAAGCCAACGCCCAAGACTTCACAAAGGACCACAGAACCAACCAATCAGCAACCTCGGGAAGGCCCCCTTTCTGGAGCGACGCAACAAAAAGGAATTCCCTCGGCACAGAAAAAGGCAACGCAAGTAACCTCCAGGTTCTAACTGAACTGGTGCATTTGATATAAAGTTTAATAACCTCTTTGAGAGACTCAATACGAGGGTTAATTAAGTGATTGATGATTGTTCAGGTCTAAGCAATTACACATATTGCTATAAACTTGGGACTTCATATTTTCATTCCTTTAAACTCATTCTTTCCTCACTTTCTCTTTCTGCAACCTGTGTGAATGCCTGTGTTCATGTTAGATTAGTTTGTATGTGTTAGGTTTATCCAATAAAATCATAATTTTATTAGAAAAGATAAGTATCTTGTGTTTCGTGCTTACAAGTTAATGTCTTAAACTGCCAATTTTGCTACTGTGCTAATATATAGTGTTTTCACTATATTCTGGATAGTAATATCCATTGCAGAGTTTCTGTTACACGGCTTGTTTAATGAATCGCGGGTCGACTCTGAACAGCCGTAAAACAGCGATTCTGTTCAAATTCCATATTGAATCATATTCGATTCCCTTTGAGCTAAATTAAATGTACTTAATCCCTACAGAAGTATTGAAAAGATGGCATTCCACAGAAGCTGTCTATAGGCAAGTTGCAAATACGAACACTCCTTGAACAAGTCTTAAAGTAGTAGTATTGTTAAGCTAAAACAAGGCTCCAGTGGGCCCAATCTGTCAGTGCTGCAAGACATAATGCAAAATGATGTAAAAACAAAGCATAATGATAATACAGACATTTTTTTTACTTATTTACTTTTTTTTTATTTACCCAGACCCCTCCTCTCTCTCATTGTGGCCGTCTCCGTGTGTGAGGTGTGCTTCCACCATGATTTAACTGGACAGGCAGGATCGACGCTAGAATGAAATAATCACCAGCGGCTTTCCCAAGTGTCCGTGAGTGACAGGGTTCATCTGCGAGGGATATCAGCGTGCATGTGACAGCCCCCGACAACCTGGAACTAATTTATTCAGCTCTTAGAGGAAATTCCATCCCTAAACTGTCTGTCGAACACACACTAACACACATCACATAGTTAGCAAATCATGCAGCCAAGTATTTAGGCAAACTGACGTGAAAAATAAACTGCCGCCCCCTCTCCCCCCTTGCATCAACCTTGCTTTGTCAGTTTGCTGCAATTATTTTATTGTAATGCAATTCTTTGCCTGACTTTGCTAATAGAGTGTGTGGTTAGTCAGCACTTGAGGCCTCATCTCTGGAGAACTGCAAGCAGGGCCTGATTGAGAAAACAAGTAAGCAAATGCATAAATGGGTGTCACTTTAATAAATGTATTGGACTATGAAATCAATTACAATTGATCCTTCATTTATGAAACTTGGCAGCATCATTTATTATGCCTCTAAGGGATTGAGGCCTGATTAAATAGGCAGTCTATGAGACTGAAAGCAAATGACTTCCCTGTCAGCTAACACTTCGCTTTTAAAAGTCCTTAAACAGCATGTCAGGTGCCATTTATGTGTTTGAATTATGTCTTGTCACTTGCCCAGCGGATGTCTTGCGGACAGCTAAGCAGTTGGCACTTATTCAAACCTCAGGAAATGGTGTTGCCCTAATATCCTCTTTTTTTTTATTATTTTTTTTTATTTTTATTATTATTATAACTTAGAAAACACCTGCTTTAAGACATGCTTTTTTGGGGAGTTAAATAATGGTGCAAATACAAGTAATTTAAAGAGTGCAAACATTAGTAAATAGCATTGAGTGATTCATTTTAATACTCTCTTGCCATACATTTTGCATTCGCTAGAATGCATATTCAATAAGGTCAAGCACAAAAATAACTGTGTCCATGCCTTTTCAGCACTAATTCTTCACTGTGCATCTTTAGTAAATCCTGACAGTACTATTTTAGCACTGGCATCTGGCCCTAAGTCTTTATTCACTCAAATTAAATTTTTTGATTAACACTTTTGCAAGTGATGAAATCTGATTCATTTGTTAAATCTACATTGCTTCTGTAAGGCCGGTCTGATCTCCATGAAACCAAATTTCAGAAACACTTACAAAACAAATGCCATGCAACAAAACAAAAGCGAAGCTCAAATAGGAAGGTCTATATACCACATCTATGATATGTTGTAAATGTATTGTTTTTCCCCTTTTATGTTTAGTAATCATTTCAAATGTCTCCGTGTGATTGGTAAAATGTTCTCAATTTCACAGCAGTTACTTATATTATGAGGAAGTATTTTGAAGAATTCTGTTTTGCTGCTGAGGGGTGTATTGCCCTCAGGTCCTGGTAAGAATGTTTTCCCATATCCGGCCAGGTGTGACCCTTGGGTTATGAATCCTGACCGACGAAAAGGTCTTTTAGGTTTTTATAACTAATTTGAAGATTTATTTGTTCTGGTCTGAATATATATGCAAAGTGGAAAAACAATAGAAAACCCATTGTGTGCGAGTCTCTAAAGATCTGCATCCAAATGTTTACATGTCGCTGTGTGTCTCTCTGCTGTCAGGTAAGAATCTCTCACTCTTAGATGAATCTTTGAGCAATTGGTGCTATGCATTTGTCTGAAATGGAAATGAATTGAATTCTGAATTGGATTCTCATTGTTTAATTGGGGAATTGGCATTTTTACCTGACAAATGATTTTCAGTTTGATTTATTCTCAACTGTTCTGAAATCATTATGATTAGTAGATTAAGTGGAGTCTGGTATTACCACAAATCTGCAGTCTGATGTCTCAATGAATGGAGCATATATGGCTCATCATATAGGACCTCTTGATATTATATATCACTGACTGACTGACTAAAAAGTTGCTGTGTGACTAAGGAAAATACACATTTTTTATTTATTTATTTTTTACCATCAGTTGTTTTTGTATAGAGAAGCGACATTGCATCAGATAATAAGACTTTGCCTGTGGAAGCAGCTTTATTAGATCCATGCTTAAGAGAGAGAGAAAAAAAACTGTTCACACCAAGGATGATAACTATAACACTCTAACTCTAATAATAACTCTAGCTATAAAGTTTTAATAGTCATTCTAATTCAGTGACAATAGGTCACACCACAGGAGCAATATAGAGGAACGCTGGAATCACTTTCTAGATGATTTTGTTGTCAACCTGATGAACAATAAAAAACGTTGAGAGCCGATCTGCATCCACTCAAAACAGATGACATAACTGCAGCTTGTAATGATGGCTTATAATAAAAAGAACCTTATCATCCATTGGAGTGAATGCTAATATATTATAATAGTTTTGGAACGCATCTCAGTCTAAAAGATCAGATTGTATGTCAAGTTGATGAGATCAGCCGAAATGGACGTGAGCAGATGTCCAGTTTTCTGTCCTTTCTTTTCTCACTATTATGTCTTCCATACCTTTTTTTTTGGCATTATACTAATGCTTATATAAGCTCATTCTATAAGAACTGTTTGACCCACCATTGGCCCAATGACTTCATTTGTAAAGTGGGACCGCGCGTTTTAATTTTATTGTAGCTCCACGCTCAATCCGACTCCATTTCTCAAGTGACCATTCAATTTAGACTGTATCACAAATATTGTTTATGTATTAATTTAGATATTTGATTATTCTGGACATCCCATACTTTCAATTATTTATTTATTATGGACCTAGTACCGCTTAGAGCAGGATTGTGCAAACTCGGTCCTGGAGGGCCAGTGTCCGGAGTTTAGCTCCAACCCTAATTAAACACACCTGAACCAGCTAATCAAGGCCTTACTATCTTACTTAAGCCAGCGTTGTAGTGTATGATCATGGCCATGGTTTGGCTGTCTGAGACAAATTTCACAAATCCTAAAAGATTTCTGATATTAATTACACTAAGATCCCACAGTGTGGCATAATCATCATGTTTGTACAATTTGACAAGCAACAATCATAAAGGACTATTATAAATCATGCAGATCATTATAAGTCGGCTGCCATATGCTCACTTATACAAAAAATATTATTTAACTTCCATTTTTTTGGTTTCTCCCTTTATTCATAATCAGATGATCACCCTTGAGGTTTCATTAACAGGTTTCAATACATTTTCATGTGATGCCAGTTATCAAAGATGTATAATTTTGATGGGCAACCCATTAGAGCATGACGTTACTGACACAGATCAACAATTTAATAATGAATCTATGCCATTCATTTCTAAATATTCATATGATTTGCCACATTACAATGCATTTCACTTTCATTAACATTTGTTTAGATATTCTTATTTGTTTGCCATGCCAAATTATAACAACAACAACAACAAAGTGATAAATATGAATGATAATTCACTGATTGAATTATGCATGACAAAAGAGAAATGCGCTCATCAGCTAATGACTAGCTTCCTTCTTTAACACAAACCCTACATCAGGAGCATACATCAATGTGACAAGTTTCCAGCAAGTAGATTGTGTGGCCACACTGAACTTGAAAATATGAATTGTACAACAAATGATATTTACATGGTGCTCCAAGAGACTTCAAACAATAACAATATTACAAAGGTACTTTTCAAAAATATATACACATACAACATAACACACTTTTACAAATCTGACTCCTGGAAATGTGTGCTATTCAAAATAAAAAAAAAAGCCTGTCCACTTTGCAGATGCAATTTCTAAAGACCAGTTTTAGGCACCACAACCTGCCAAAATAATGGCAAAATAACACTGCAGTACAAAACTCCCCCCCCCCCCCCCCCCTAATATATTAAAAATGGAAACTAGAGGTTGAGCTATATCCTTGCAAAGCCTCAAGTCAAGAGATTAACTGTGGTTCTCTAGCGTCCAATGACAATGGACAGGAGAATCAATGCTGAGAATTAAACACATTATCCTGCAGGCAGTGATCCATTTCACCAACCATTATGCATGAAGATGGGCACATTTAACTAAATAAAGTGTTGCATTTGAAACACTCAACATTTAAGAAATGTCACATATTTGATAGACTGTTGTTCAAAAAATCTGATTCAGATTAGCAGCTTCATAGCTGGAGGAATGTGATACTGCTTTCATATACCAGTTCAGTAGACGAGAAGCTGAGTAAATTACATTACGCACCTGTTTCTGTTTTTGTACTATCAACACAAATACTTCCAAACTAAAGAGAAACTAGTGGCTCAAATAAACATGTTTTTGTAGGAATCATTTGAGTGACTGACTTACTCATAAACGACTTGTTTTGTTTCCGAATGAATCAATGATTATTAACAAATCGGTTGAGTGAACAATTCAATTACTCACTTATGAAGACAAGGAGTGATTCGCAAATGGAAGACTGCATTTGAGTGAGGCGATATCTGTCCTAAACCAGTCCTTCTGAGGCTTCTAGATTACAGCCTACATCAGCATTGGCTACTAGCATGAGACTTAATAAACATTTCTAAAAAATACAATAAAAAAAATAATTAGAATAATTTTGGAATGGAAGAATACTTTAAGAAATGGAATACAGCATTTAGCAACCATGTTTATAGTTAATTTACAACAACAACAACAACAACAATAAAAACCTTCATCTCCAAATATGTATTGCAAATATGTAAAGCAAAATAGAAAAAATAGGAAATATGATGAATGTTAGAAGTTTAGATGAGATCATTTCAAAGTTCAGCACATCTCCAAATACAACTTTTTTTTTTTTACCTGCTTGGTCTGGCTCAGTAAAAATGTGCCATGACCTTTTGCAGGCAATACATTTCTCATTATCAAACATAAATTCTGCAAGAGTGGAGCTGCAAGAGAATAGAAATAATAGGAATGGAGAATGTATTTCCTTTGTCTGTCCGTTTTATGCGCAAGGACTGGGATTATGAAATCTCAGAAATTGGTCCATTACTGAGGAGGTATTGCAGAGAATCCTAAATCATTCAGTATGGTTGACTGTGGAGAGCTCTTCTGCTTGAGTGAATCAAATGTGAATTTCTCTATTTACTCACACCAATGGGCAATCCCTCTGCTTTCCCATCCACTCAAAGTTGGCTACAGGCAGTGGAATATGGTCATAACTTTCTGGACTTTCAGCGGCTAAAGCACTTGGAAAAAGAGTGGTATTTAGCAGTTTGTCGCACTGCATTGCATCACTATCTTAATATTGTATTAGCTTGTAGCTTGTGGTTACAGTTTGAGTTTCTGTTCTGTGTTGAAAATAGATACTACCTTCAGTAAACTAAAAGCTTAAACACATATGCCTGAGTTAAATTGCATTTTTAATAGAAATCGTTATATCTGGATATAATAATATAGTTATATATTGACAGTATCTGGCAAACCTCAGTACTTTACAAGTAAAACAACATAAAAAAAGGATGCCATCTGGACTGGAGAAACATCATAAAAGTAAACACAGAATAAGGAATGTGTTTGGTTCTTAGTTTTATAATATTCAGCTGTGCACTGCATTTTGAGAGAAGCCACCCACACAGTTTTTGATTGGTTGTGATTGGTGGCACGCAGAATTTTTACGTACATTTGCGCGAACAGAATAGCTTGTCATGCCACATGTGGTTTTACGATGCAGTGATAATTTCAGAACATGTTTTCCCCCCTGTATATGTACTTAATAAATTGGATTTTAACAGCTGGACAACAAGTCGGCTGGTCTCGCTGTCTCATTTGGTGACCCTTATACAGAAATGAGTTTCACTCAAAGTATTTCTGGTCTCTCCATTCTATAGTAGTCCACACAGGAGAGTCTTTCGATTACAGCATCTAAAGCAGTAGTTTTCTCTCTCCTTTCGGAGAGCTGTGTGAACACAGCGTGCAATACGCTGATGGAAATCAATAGGAAGGTAATTCCACATTTGCACAATTGATTATTTGAGCTTTAAACTCATTTTGACATGTTATGGGTCTTTTCTTTCTTGCAGGGTAGACACAACGATTTTCAATAAAGTCAAATGTTCAGCACACTAAAAGACATATTTTCTTTTAGAAAAAGCGATGAAGAACTATTAAATTATGTTGTAGTGTAGGAGCCAGTGGATGCGTTTTAGTCATAAGGTATTGTTTGCCTGGGTACCATTGTATGTGATACAACTACTCATTCAATGAACCTGTGCACGTTTTACTTGATTCTATAAAGTCATTTTGTGTTCATATTACAAACAAGATCTCTTAAATATCACTTTTTTTTTTTTTTTTTTTAGGTCGCATTCACTATTAATTTCATAGATTATTTTATATTTGTACACAAATGATAACTTCTCATGAAACTTTTCCACTTAATTCACAACACAATCTGATCTCTAGGTCTGGCGGTAGCACGTTTTTTTTTTTTTGTTTTTTTTTTTTTCAATACGGAAATTAGCCTATTTTCCAAAATAGTGTCGTGTTTCTTTTACCTCGTTCAAATGTTAATGAATTTGGAGTATTCTAAATGAGCAAACACATGGCCAAGGTTAGTTATTTCCATAAAACAAATACAAACTTTTCAGTATTTTACACTTCTTACAGTCTTTTATTAATTAGCAAACAAATATGACACTTTCTAAAGATGAGAGCATGCACAGCAAGATCCTCAAGCAATGCAAAGTGTGACATCCTCAAAACCATCTCATCTAGAGTTCATGATTTGTATATATATATTTTTTTTTTGAGTTGTTAATTTTTCGTAATTTCTGAATACATTTTAGTATGAAAGTTATTAGTGAAATATAATGTGTTCATGAAAATGCTTGTACGCAAATTTCACATACTTTTCACAGTGGATGCTTTTGATCAGTCCATGGTCAGTTTTTTTATTGCTGGTTGTAACCACAAAGTTTCAGCTGCTTTCTAAACTTTCTGCTTTCCTTCTAAAGCTATAGTTTAAAAACAGGCTGAGCGTTCAAAGTGGGCTGAGTGTAACCGATCACAGTGGTGCCATGACCCAGATGGGAGTGAGGTTCAGAGAAATAAGTGCAAAAGAGGCCAGCTGGTGAGGGCTGTGCACTAAACCTAACTCTTCTGACCTCAAGAGGCGCACTGGCACTTGACACTACAAGCTGCAGTCTTTAGAGGCCTTGTTAGCATGCACACCTTGCATGCCGGCTGTCACTGGTTTGAGCGCTGTTCACTGCGAGGCGATAGGAACCAGTTGCAATGACAGAAGGAAGATAGGCTTTATCTTTATCTTTACATTACTTTGGCCTATTGAAAATACATTGTCTCACTTGCTATAAAGGTGCGTGTGCAGTTTGTTATTTTTATGCTATTTTCAAAAATTATTATTATATTGGTTGTAAAATTGGTTGTAGAATATGTTGGTATGATTCAATGTTACACATAATTTCGCACTGAAAGCTCCTCCTTCCGAAAAGCTCAGGGTGCTCTGATTGGCCACCTGACCTAGTTGCTTCACCATAATCACAAGCTTTAGCTTTTGAAGCAATTAAAAAGACAGCTAATAAGGTCATCCAGATAGATGACCAAGCCGATTGATTGGAAGCAACAATGTGTATGTACTGCTTAGACAAAACATAAAACATTAACACATTCCTATAATTCAAATCCGTTAAAGGATTGTTAGGCTGAATTAATTAGGTCAACCGGAACCGAAAATACTTCCCATAACACATGATGTACCCGTTGCATCGTAAGAAGAATGGCATCTACGCTAATATTAGTCTGTTTCATTCTTATTCCGAGGTCACCATAGGCACCAGACGAAGCCTGGATCCTGATCAGATGGTCACTGCAGTCCCCTGGATCCAGTCCATACCCAGCTTAGATCATGGATCACCACCTAGAGATGACTTCTATAGCCCTGAATGTCAACCAGATGAGCTCCAGAGACGGATCATCAATGAAAACCTCGCCAACCTAGACGGCCATCGGCGCTACACCACAGGAACCTGATGAGTTCTCTAGAATCTGACATTGTTACAAACTGCTGGTTTCGTCTGGCCAGAAGAGAACTGGTACCCCGAATGAGCCTGGTTTCTCCCAAGGTTTTTTTCTCCATTTCTGTCACCTGTGGAGTTTTGGTTCCTTGCCATTGTCGCCTCTGGCTTGCTTAGTTAGGGACACTTTCCAGTGATATCGTATACTATTTGAACTGAACTGGATGATGATATCACTGAATTCAATGATGATCTGCCTTTAACTGAAAATTGATTGTTTACAATAATGCGTTACTTACACACTATTGTGCTGTTTAAATACTGTGAAGTTGCTTTGACACAATCTGTATTGTTAAAAGCTCTATATAAATAAAGGTGACTTGCCTTGACGTGACTACAGAATTTATGTATATATGTGTGGAAGAATTTGATCAAGGCATTTTTGGCCTTATCTTTTAGACAGAGAAAACTCTTTTGTGGGAGACTTTGAGCTTTGTAACTTTGCACTTAAAAAAATAAAGAAAAAGGAAAACATGAAAACACATCATGACCACTTTAAATCTCATATGTAATTGTACAATTTTATTTTAAATGCTATAATTGGTCATTAAAAACTTTTAAACTGTATATATGTATTATTTATTCCACTTTTATTTCTTCTAAGGAATTTTAGGAGAAACATTTGAAACATTTTGACTGACAAGTTAATTAAGTCATTTGAGCAATAAAAAAAAAAAAAAAAAAAAAAAACATAAGTAATGGAATTTCACTCCAGGTGATTATTTTAGCACTTTCATATCACGTTTGATCTGACTGTTAGATTTGTTCGTTTTCGGAGTATAAATCTTTTCTTTCTTCACGTCATAATAATTAAATCATTATTTTTTATTATTATTTTTTATCTGATGGTTATTAATCTTGTAAGCCGACATCATTTGTCACACTGCGTAGGTTTTCTGCATGAGTGAGGGTGCTGAACATCTGGAAAGATAATGACATGTCTCTAGCAATGAATCACCATCCAGGGACTGTACACTGTAGACATGCTTCTCTACAGACAAGCTATGATTAGATCTTCTTTTTCCTCTCACCCAGCCTGAAGAGAAGTTGACCCACCACATTGCATGTAAACCAACAGTCAGACTATATCATTAGATACTTCATGTGTAGTGAGTCATCTAAAGACTGATTAAAACGTATTATACCAAATTATTATTCAAAGTAGTTCCATTTATCAATATCGAAGTAAAATCATTGCAGTAAAATCATTGAGTAAATCATTTAATAGTCAAAAAGTAACTCAAAGTGAGGTCAATGTATTGTTTTATACAGGGCAAGGGGTGTAATTAATTAAGTATATATAGTGTGTTATTTTATTTTATAATTAAATCACACTAAATCAGCTTGTTAAATTGTCTGGCTTGTCTGAAGCATTTAACAGTTATAGCTGGTATAGCGCAAGTGACCTTGTACCTCTTTGACTGAACGTGTATATTTAACATAAATTGAAAGGAATATTTCACCTTCATGTGCATTTTGAAAAGATCAGAAGTATTCATGCTAAACACCTTGGAATTAGCTGGTCTACTGAGAGCTTTTTTATTCTAGGGTCACAGAGTTTCTTTTCAAAAATGAAGGCAAATTGGAGGTGCAAGGTTAGCGGCACATTATCTAGATTTAAGTATATTTTCGATCTCTTGACTGTGATGTGAAAATCAAGCAAGGACAGTTTAGCAGAGGTCATTCTCATCAGCCCAGAGTTGTTTTAATGAAACTAAAGCCATGGTGTCATACTTTTAAAAATCTCATTTTAACATTAAGCTGATATGAGTTATCATAACTATTGTCTATAAATATGTCAAGCCTCTCTCATGTTAATTATTATCTTGTTTTAGCATATTTAAAATTATAGTACATGGTCGCCAACAACATATCAGTATATCTCCAAATAAATCAGATTAAATGATTGATTTAGGCTTTTTAGCAGCATTTTATATGTAGGTCATAATATATATATATATATATATATATATGGCCAGTAAAATTAAATTCTAGACAGCAGGCTCATACAGTAGGCCCTTTACATGCAACCTGTTTGCAATCACATTGTTTGCTACGTGACACTGACCTCTGAGACTGAATTGAGATTGCTTGCTCAACATTTAATTAGTCTGGTTTAGTGTTCACTGTAAGCTGGTTCTCCAGCTTCCATCCTCCAGATCCCCCAGCTCCACCTGTCTACAGGATTTCAGCTGCAACAGCAGCATTTCTTACATACTCACAGCAGTATGTCTGTGTATGTATTGGCAGTAGTGTGCCTCTGTACTTCCTTAGCAGCAGGTAACGCTGCAGATCTAGTCTGTCAAGACCAAATTAAGATATCCATTAACGATGCTAAAACTATGCTGGAATGTATTATGTCTTAAACAGTTTCATGTATCAAACAAGGAATATTTGCGACAGTATATGGAAACTAGAACAGTGTTGAAAAATGTGTGCCTTTAGCAATGAATCCTCTGCGGTAAATGGGTGCCATCAGAATGAGAGACCAAACAGCTGATAAAAACAACCCAAGTCCATCAGTTAGCTCATCTTGTGAAGTGAAAAGTTGCACGTTTGTAATAAACAAATTATTTATTAAGACACTTTAAATGTAAACCATGATTTCTAGCTAAAATTCTAGTCCATAATTCATAATAAGCTTCCTCTAGTGAAAAAAAAAAATGTCCATGTTGTCATTAAAATCCACTAACGTATTTGTTTAGAACTGTTTTGGATTGTTTTTGCTTGTGAACGGTGCTTGATCTGTGCATATTTCTCTCCTGTTTAGACAAGATGAGTTTTTAAATGAAGAAAGCTATATTATGGATAGAGGACTCTGTTTGAAGTTAAAAGCATGTTAATAAATTTGATTATTACAAAATATAGTGGTGTGGATTGAGTTTTTATCAGCTGTTTGAACTGTCATTCTCATGGCACCCATTCAGTGCAGATGATCCATTAGATGACCAAGTGATGTAATGCAACATTTCCTCAAATCTGTTCAAGAAACAAACTCATTTACATCTTGGATGGCCTTAGGGTGAATGATAATTAATTAAATAATTATCCACTGTTTATGTTTTTTTTTTTTTTTTTTTTTTTTTTTTTTAAACTATTACTTAGGAACAAAACAAGCATCAATGACAACAATGACCTCTGTCAAACAGTCAGGTAAAGTAAAATCTATGGAAACATTTCCTTTTGAGTGATGCTCTCTGCACAGTGATGCTTTAGGGAAACTCAGCCCAAAATAAATATTTAAATGTATGCTGTTGCCTTCACCAGTGAAAATGAAAGTGCTCTACTCTACTGAGGTAGTTTATATTATAGTTTATATTATCATATGGCAAATTGTAAACAACAGAGGGAATAAACAAATAAATCATAAGTCGTTTTCTCTTTACCTTGTCCCCTTCTGTCTGGAAACAGTGTTATACAGCTGAATGCCTTTGCAGATACATTTGACAAACTGTTACCTTCCTTACTTTGCTTTTTATGCTGCCTCAGCATTTATGCCATGCTTAAAACTTCTTTACACTTTTTTTTGTTATAAGAATTATTTCTTAGACTAGCTGAAGACAGAAGCATTTTTCTGAATTATAGTGTGTGTGTGTGTGTGTGTGTGTGTACCTGGTATTCATCACGTTGTGGGGACCAAATGTCCCCACAAGGATAGGAATACCAGTAGATTTTGACCTTGTGGGGACATTTCTCAGGTCCCCATGAGGAAACAGGCTTATAAATCATGCACAATGAGTTTTTTTGAGGAAGTAAAAGTATGCACAATCTCCTGTGAGGGCTAGGTTTAGGTGTAGGGTAGGTGTAGGGTGATAGAAAGTACGGTTTGTACAGTATAAAAACCATTACGCCTATGGAATGTCCCCATAAAACATGTAAACCCAACATGTGTGTGTGTGTGTGTGTGTGTGTGTGTGTGTGTGTGTGTGTGTGTGTGTGTGTGTGTGTACCTGGTATTCATCACGTTGTGGGGACCAAATGTCCCCACAAGGATAGTAATACCAGTAGATTTTGACCTTATGGGGACATTTCTTAGGTCCCCATGAGGAAACAGGCTTATAAATCATGCACAATGAGTTTTTTTTTTGAGGAAGTAAAAGTGTGCACAGTCTCCTGTGAGGGCTAGGTTTAGGTGTAGGGTAGGTGTAGGGCCATAGAAAATACGGTTTGCACAGTATGAAAACCATTACACTTATGGAATGTCCCCATAAAACATGTAAACCCAACGTGTGTGTGTGTGTGTGTGTGTGTGTGTGTGTGTGTGTGTGTGTGTGTGTGTGTGTGTGTGTGTGTTACAACATCCTGCAAAAGTCCACTTTAGATGATAAGTTCTTATCTACTGCATCAACTGTCTACAGAAACTGTTTTTTAATAGCACTATTGCAGAAAAACAGAAAATAAAGTTACATTGACATGCATTAGTTTTTAACAGACAAATCAACTTCTTAAAGGCCTCATAAAATTGAAATTTGTGATTTATGAATTTTGGCGCATGTCCCTTAGTTTGACATTATCTATATGCTACTGCACCCTAACTGTTGAAAATAAAACATTTAGCTGACATATACAAGATAACGTATATCACTATTTGATGTATATCATTTGTTTTCATCTAAAATGTCATTATTAGAGCATTTACTCATTTTCAATAATATGGATTGCAGAGTTCCTTGTTGGATATAAGAACATAATTTAGCTGGTTAAAATAAAATAGGATTTACGAGTTTTTTTTCTTTTTTACATAATTACTATGTTAAATGGGGTATGCCGTAAAATATGATTAGCTAGTTGGACAATTAAGACACTGCATGAGACAGTAAAATTCCGCAAAAGAAAGCCAAAAGTGACATTTATTTTAATGAACGATAGCATAAGCACTCTTTCAAAGTGATTTCACAAAAAGGAATTTGCTCTGAAATAATAAAACAACAAAAGGACAACACTCACACTTTGCAAGTTCCTGAACATGACGAATGATTAAATACGCATCTCGCCTCAACTAGCGCTTCAAAGAGTTTAAAAGTGTAGATTTAATATGCATTAAAGGCACTGTGCTATTTTTTCCAGAAGTCTTGTGTGCTTACTTCCTGTGCATACATTCTCATGCCAAGACTGTAAGTGTAGACTTTGGTACATACACTTTTTTGGAAGGATTACGTGACAAGACTGCTAAAAATTTAGCTTTGTCATCATGGGATTAAAATACATTTTAAAAACAAATAGAAAGCCATTATTTTATAGCCTTGATGAGCATGAGTGAGTCAAACAAATCCTAATTATTCCAAACTTTTGACTACATATAAGTGATGAACTATGTGTGTATTTGAGGAGAACTGATTTCCATTAACAGTCAATTGCTTTGAAGCAGGGCCGGATTATCCAATTTACAGTTTTCCCCTACCAATGTCAAGATTCAAGATTAAAAAATATGCTTTCATTTGAATACCCTCAGTGGTGTAGGCAGTAGAGCATCAGACTTGCAGAATCGTATATTTGAAGCGTATTGCATTTTGCCAAGCTATGTATAATCACTTACTGTACACCAGCCAGTGATGGGCAATTGGCAGTATATGGCCCGGAATGTATTTTAGTACCACCTGCTGGATCATATTAGACTCAGATAATCAATTATAAAACATTCGCAAAGTTAGTCACATAAGGGGGGGCAAGACATTGTGCCTAGGGGCCTCTGAATTCTTAATCCAGGCCTGCTCAGAAGAGATACGTTATTTCACCAGTATCTGTATGTTATCTGTATCTGATATTGATATTTTAGATGTGTTTTAAGTGTTTAAATATTTTTGGCTACTGTACTGTACTGTAAGGTGGGAAAAAAACACATCTTACACATCTGAAATGTTTACACCTGGTCACTTCATGCATGTAGACATACATAATCTGGAGACGTTTCCCTTCAGGAACTCGAGCTGCATCGAACGCTTTGGGAATGAGAATACCCACTGCACCATACAACCAAGTCCCTGTCTGGTGTGCACACCAAGACCAGAGAATTTCAGGACCTAGGGTAGATGCCAGGGGCAGGTTGGGAAGCAGACAAATGTGCGCAGAAGGGACCGGCCTGCCACAGCACAAATGTCTTTCCACTGAGAAGTCCTCGGAAGGCTGCCACACTCCGGGTTGACTACACTCTGACCCCCATAAACGGGAGGCCAGTGGACTCGTATGCCAGTGCCATGGAGGAAACAAGTAGTGGATGGGTGTCTCCTCAATGACTGACCACCCAGAAGGGTGTGGTAAGCAGCTAAGGCCACCACGAGAGCCATCAAAAAGGGACACAATGTCCAAGAATCATCTCGGGCTGGCCAGAATGGGGCTACTAAAAGAGACGGACCGCGCCCTGGTGTACTCTCTCCAGTACTCCCGGGAGCAGAGCAATCGGGGAAAATGCATACAGACGAAGCCTTGGCAAGCACAGCAGACTGTGTGTTGTTCCCTGCGATGCAAATAGATCTACCTCCACCTGGCCGCAAGTGCGGAGTGACATGCGTAACCTGTAGACGTTCCCAGGAACTCAAGCTGTGTTGAATGCTTTGTGAATGAGAATACCCACTGCGCCATATGACCAAGTCCCTGTCTGGGGAGTATTTGGTGAGCACACCAAGACCAGAGAACTTAGGACCCTAAGGTAGACACCAGGCACCGGTTGGGAAGCAGACAAATGTGTACGGAAAGGACCAGTCCACCGCAGCACAAATGTCTTAAGGGGACAAGCATTCCTGTGCCGTACCGTTACCAGGCGGCAGCTGGGAAATTCGCTCGCTGGAGCCCACTGAGCCCTGAAGCACTAGGGGGTGGCAGGGGTATCAGAGTGGCTCCCTGAGGGCACTGAGGAGGATTGGGCACCGTATACTGAGGTGTGTACCTCTCCTCCCCAGGGGGGCTGCCCTCAGGGTCCTTATGATGTTAAAGTCAAGACTTCTTGGCCAAGGCCTTCCTCGACAAAATAACAGTCCGCAGATCTGTTTACTTTTTGGAAGACCCTTTATTTGTGGGGAGGTGCAGGTTGTGACGGGTCTGGCGATATTAAGAGCTAGATGGCTGGGGCTGCTCCTGCTCGGCAGCCACGTGGACCTGGGCGGCGAAGGGGGAAACGCTGGAATGCCAGTAACTGCCTGCTCCAAGTCCTAGAGCAGGTCGGCCTGGTATGCCTGTAACACTACCATAGAGTATCTCTTCAGCAAGCCGACACGCAAACTGCCACAAATGAAACTCAATGTAAGTCGCACACACAATCATCTTCATTAAAAGCAGTGAGACTATATTTCCAGTGCTGAGGCCGAGCTCTCTCCCGAAATTAGCTGATAATGAATAAAATGCAGCGCTTATCTGTTGCTTTTGTTGGCGTAAATTTAAATATAGCACGGGAATTCAAGACGGTATTTATATCCGTTTTGCAAAGACACATTTATGTAGCCAAGTGTAAATAGAAATGTTTTAACAAATCAGTTATATATCTGATGAGAGAAAACACATGAAGTGACCAGTTGTAAATAGATGTGTTTTAGGTGTTTAAATATTTTGGGGCTACAGTATTCTGAAAAACAGGGTCATCACTGTCAAACAGCAACATATGCCCACAGTATGTGAATTTCATATTTCATAATTGTCGTGCACAGTTTGTCAATAACTACATCAAAACAAAAACAGAGTGCAATTATGTGTAATTTGTTGTAATTTAAGGTAATTCAGTCACATTTTCATAAGCCCTTGTTTTCCTCATGTGACTTATTTGTTTTTCTACTCTGCCTCCTGGAACAGAAAATGTTTTTACTTTATTTTATTTATTTTTTAGTTTTCTTTTAATAGATTTCCTTTAGATAATCCATTTATACTTGTGATCGCTGTTGGAAGGTGGGAAAAACACATCACGCACATCTGGAATGTCAAATCACAAACCTGCTTTAGTATTGCACAGATGCTTTCAAATTTACTCATGATGGGCAAAATCAATGATGCTCAATAGACTACCAAACAAACAAACAAAAATATATAATCAGTGTATAAAATATATAAAATTAATAATAACATCTAACCAAAACATTGAAAATATGAAAGAAAGAAATAAAGAAAGAAAGAGAAAGAAAAAGAAAGAGAAAGAAAAAGAAAGAGAAAGAAAGAAAGAAAGAAAGAAAGAAAGAAAGAAAGAAAGAAAGAAAGAAAGAAAGAAAGAAAGAAAGAAAAAGAAAAATAAAGAAAGAAGAAAAAGTTCAACATAAACTCTGTTTACTGTCCATTTCCTTTGGGAAAACAGGCATGAAGTGAGTAGCTGCGGTGGGCAAGCGATGAGTGGTTAGACTCCATATCGTTGTCAGGAGTGGTGACAGGGTCAAGAGATCCCAGAGTCACCAGTTTCTCATTAACACCAGTATAATGGGTGTCAACAGGAGGGTGATGTTGACAGGGAATGTGCATGGTGCTAGCCTCCCTCAGTATCCTAGCACTTCCACCTCAACATGGACTAAAGTTTCATGGCTGTCATCTGCTACATTCAGCTATTTATTCTTATCCAGATCTTAGTTATTGCTCTAAGGTTGTGAAAATGGTCATTGGCATGAATGACATTGTATTGCCCATATGTATTGACTGAATGATTAATTCCCATCAATGTAATATAAGCATACACTGCATTAGCATACATTTGCAAACAAATTGCTGTTTATGCCATTTGCTGTATATAGACCAACATCAATACTACTTATTTTCATTCTTCAGGCCCTGCAGAAAAGGTGGAAAAAAACAATACTAAATGTTTTCATCAATGAGTGTACACTTGTAGTGTACTTAAAATGTAAAATTAAGTATTGGAAAACTGTAGGCTACTGGCAGATAAAATATAATATAAAAATAATATATAATATTAAAGAACCACTTAAGCGTATACTAAGGTACACTTAAGGTACACTTTCTTGACTATGGGGACATTTACACAACACCATTTTCAGCTAAACGTTTTATGCATTTTGGCCATACGTTTTCTTGAGAACAGCATTTTGGGGGACTGAAATTGGAAATGTTTGAAAACAGGTTGTATAAGTCCAGGTATCTGAAACAATGCCATTGTCATCTCTGTGCAAACTACAAAAAAGCAATTTAATGAAAGCGCTGACGTCATGCTCATGGGCAAGGCTCTACAAAGTAATATTGCCAAGTACTGGCCTGGCATGCATAATAACGCTTTTAGCCATTTTTGCTGATGCGTGTGAAGGAGGTCGTTTTGACAACATTGTTGTCTGTATGGGAAACCATTATACCATATTTCATATAAGACAATAGAAGGAATTGTGAAATTACATGATGTATTTCTATCCTTAAGATATATTCTGTATATCATATCATAGTAAGGTCTATCTAAAAAAAATGCTGAAATGTACTTCTTTTTCACAAGGGAATTCTGTCCTTCTTCCTCCCAGGTGACTAAAAACAAGCCGTGTGGAGGGTCATTGACCCAGTATGCCACACTACACTCCAGTCAATAACAGAAGCAGGGAGGTGCAGACAGTAAGTCCCAGCAACACTTACCAAGTCTACATCAGCACTCAATGAAAACAGAGCAACAAAGAGAAGAATCTGATTTTATACGTGACTGGCAATTTATCTGAAATTTGCTCACTTTAAAGCAGACTGCAGATTCTCCAGAGAAACCATTGAAGTGTCAAAGTGAAGACTCAGCAAAACCAACCCATAAAGATTCTCGCAAGAGTACCTCATCTCCATGAGAGAACCGTGATATATTATATATCACATTTGATACTGATACATACATTGTGTGAATTTAAGTAGAAAATTCACCAGGTTCAACAGCTGCAAGGAATGATGATGTAACGGATAGCTTTCTTTGTGTATTATGGAATGACCCTGTTAATACATGATATGGGGAAACTGCATTGCAGTATGAGGTATTTATAAGTATAGCCATTGCATTGCCTTCTCTGCTAGTGGTTATACAGTATGTCTTTCTGCATAGCATCACTTGTCCTGAATCCCCTCCAAGATACTCTGCTGACTTAGACTGACTTTTCTGCTTTGCCATTGTAACATGAGTGCTACAAACATGCCTCCATTTTCACCACAGTTTTGTCTCTGAGTGGTAGGATGCAACCCAAGTCTCAGCATGCAAAAGGAGCTGATAAGACCCTCTTCATCAGCACTCAATAACCTGTAATGGAATCACAAACCATTAGGAGACAGATGCTGAAAGTGTAGTCACTAGAGAAAATATTTACAGACTGCCACAGAAAATAAATCTTTGTTCTGTGGTGTGAAGACCAATTAAAGTTCTCAAGACGGCTATAATAATAACACTATTCACAGCCCTGAGATGTGGGGGTACTGATTTGCTGTGTCTTAATTGTGTGGGTTCAGGTACACAATGGAAACTTATGCAAAGAGCTCCACACCACCTAAGAAAGCCATCACTTTGAATTAAGCAATCAAATCCTCATTTGCAACACACTCTTAACATGACTGCTAAGTAACCGACACATTCGTAGGCACGTAATTGAATTGGAAAGCAGTGCTGAGGTGATAGACTGCTATGCTACATTTAGAAAGCTCGGTGGTCTTCATTGGGATTCTAACAGCTTCCCGTCGGGACGACAGACTTTGCATCCGTCGCAAAACGACAGCTGTATTCCCTACAGCCATTAAACCTCATCGCGAGGCCGACGCAAGATTAATGCGTGAACTTGCCTTGTCACTGGGCATGTCAAAGTCAGATGGACTCTGAATGTGAGGCTGTCTGAAATAAAATCCATGAATAATGCAATATTCGCTTTTACTGAAGCCAGGCTAATTGCAGGCGGCCCTACACGCAGTGATACATGAAGCCAAGGCAACACGTATTAACTGCTGAATTAATCCAGCTGAAGAGAGCATTACCTTCAGCCCTTCCAGTCTCCGCTCATTCCCTTAACAACATCATGAAATCAATCAGACCTAACTGGCACGCCAGATCAGACACTGAGTGCAGGGAATTCGATTTTTCTATCAAATTGTGGGAGCTACGGAAGTCATTGTGAGATCTGTGCTTGAAGACGGGGGAATATCTTTATCTTCAGTTCACTCAAAAATTCAAATGAATTCACTTGCATTCATATAATTTTAACCTTGTTTAACTTTCTTTTTTTGTTCAGTGGAAGACACAAAGAGAATTTTTACTGAATATCCTGGACTTGCTTTCCATATAAAGAAAATGACTGAGGTCTTTTTTTAAAGGTGCCATAGAATGGAAAACTGTATTTACCTTGGCATAGTTGAATAATAACAGTTCAGTACATGGACATGGCATACCGTGAGTCTTAAACACCACCATTTCCTCCTTCTTATATAAATCTGGTGTTTGCAAAAGACCACTGAAAAATAGGTCAATTCCAACATAACACAGACTATTATGCATTAGCCGCGATCGTTAATAGTTATGCTCCCAACATTTGCATAGCCCAATCATCAGTAGTAAAATAAGGCAAGCCACTGAAGGTACATGGCTAGCTTACTGTTAGCGGTAGCCTGTTACATTGTAGATTTCACTTACCACATAAACAGAGAGATGATTGCGCTGATGATGGTGAATGCATTTACAGATCCTGAGCATCACTAACAAGCATCTAAACTTGTGTGGTAAGTACTGCCGCTGCAGTATAACGTTACACAGAGCACATACGATCACAATAGTGAAAGTAAAATGATCGCACATTCAAAACGGCAGTTTCAACAAACCGCATATTAAAAGCAGCTAGAGCTCCGTAATTAAATATATATTTTCCTCCATGTGCTAGCTATTGAGATGAGCAGCTCTGTAAAACAGTCAATCAGAGCAGAGCTCATCATTAATATTCACGAACCTTCCAAATAAGACAATAACAGACCATTTCATTCTAAGGACAAATCCTAGGGTTGTAAATGGACTTGTAAAACCGTTTCTGGAGATTTTTTGCCCTTTCTTATGCCATATACCTTCTATGTAGATATCAGAGAACAATTTAAAATATTGTATAAATGCATTCTATGGCACCTTTAAATGACAAATGTTTATGATAACATAAGCTTCAGTTATTGGTGAATAAATCCTTTAAAAAAAAAAGGTCAAGAACATTATCAACACAAATGAACTTAAGTATGTAGATCTTTATTTGAATATGTCTTCATCTGCCTAATTAATCACGTCGCTGCTACTGGTTAGTCTGTGGATGTTTCTTCCCTTCCAAAAAATACAAAGCCAAATCAGCCAACAAAAACATTACACCCACAAAACAGCTGGATATTTCCACAGAGTATGTGTGATTTGTGCCTTATGCTATAGTTGACATAACTATAACTATAACGTCTCGGTTACGTATTGTAACCCTCCTTCAGGGAACGAGGGTTACAATACGTAACCGAGACATTCCCTCTCAGTCGGTCTCTCGACGTCACGTCGGAGGCCGACGAATTGGGATCCCTAGCAAAGTGCCGCAGCTGCTGCCCCCCTCCAGTGTCCTGAGCAAGCCTCCTGGCCTCCAATTTTTCTGCTTAGGCCAAGGGCAGATCAGGAGAGACCAGTCACTGTATAACATAGCACTACCCACTTCAGTGAGGCTGGAGCACTGGGAACGTGCGGAGCCCCCACCCATCCTGCAGGAGATTCGGAGCAATACTCATATGGCTCAAATTAGGACATATGGAAGATTGGAGGTGATTGAACCCTCGTAGAAGGTCTACCGGGGAAACACGGCCTCAACGGGTTACCGTGGAAGATATATGGGATTCACTTAAGTCTCTCATGTTATTCCGAGCCTTCTATCGGTTCTGAAGGATTCATCGAGAGAGGGCCTGGCGCCTAGACGCTCCGCCACGTCAGGGGCTGGGGAAGGAGGAACTCGACAGGGTCAACTGTATGGACACTCTGGAGAAGATAGCAAGCCGACCTGAGCCAGTGCCACTCTGTGTTTCTAACCGTTTGAGGTGAGAATACAGGTGGAGACTGGATCTACACGAAGGCTATAAAACCTAGCGAACGTGTTGGGGGTCGCCCAGCCGGCAGCTCTACAAATGTCAGATAGCGAGGCGCCGCGAGCCAGTGCCCAGGAGGATGCAACACTTCTAGTTGAGTGAGCTCGCAACCTGAGCGGGCAGGGCACGCCCTGAGCTTGGTAAGCCAGGGCGATGGCATCCACTATCCAGTGTGCCATCCTCTGCTTGGAGACGGCATTCCCCTTCTGCCGTCCTCCGTGACAAATGAAGAGCTGGTCTGAGGTCCTGAAGCTTTGCGTCCGGTCGACATAGCATCTTAATGCTCGGACGGGACAAAGCAAAGCTAGGGCTGGGTCTGCCTCCTCTGGGGGCCGCACTTGCAGGCTCACCACCTGATCCCTGAAGGGAGTAGTGGGAACCTTGGGCACGTAGCCAGGCCGGGGCCTCACGGTTACCTGGGAATCTGCCGGCCCGAACTGAAGGCACGAATCGTAACCGAAAACGCCTGCAGGTCCCCTACCCTCTTGATGGAGGTCAGTGAAAGCAGGAGCAGAGTCTTCATAGAGAGATACTTCAGCTCGACTGACTGCAAAGGCTCAAAGGGGAACGCGCTGTAGTGCTGTGAGCACCAGAGACAGGTCCCAAGAGGGTACGGAGGGGGGCCTAGGAGGATTTAACCTCCTCGTTTCGCTAAGAAACCTGATGACCAGGTCGTGCTTACCCACCAACCTTCCTTCGATGGGGTCATGGTTTGCAGAGATGGCGGCTACATAGACCTTAAGGGTGGAGGGAGACAGCCTGTGCTCCAACCCTTGCTGCAAAAAGGTGAGCACGACTCCGATCGGGCATCTTCGGGCGTCCTCATTTCTAGAGAAAGCCCACTCGACGAACAGGTTCCACTTCAAGGTGTAAGCATGTCTCGTGGATACAGCTCTCGCCGAAATGATGGTGTCTACCACTCCTTGGGGTAGATCACCTAGAACCCCCACGTCCCGTCCAGGGACCAGACATGTAGTTTCCAGAGGTCTGGACGCAGGTGCCACAGGGTGCCCCGTCTCTGAGTCAGTAGATCCTTCCTCAGAGGAATCCACCAGGGAGGGGCTGTCACGAGGAGCATTAGTTCTGGAAACCAGGTCTGAGTGGGCCAGTAAGGAGCCACTAGCAAGGCCTGCTCCTCATCCTCCCTGACTTTGCACAGTGTCTGTGCGAGAAGGCTTACTGGGGGAAACGCATATTTGCTCAGACCCCGCGGCCAGCTGCATGCCAGGGCGTCCGTGCCGAGAGTACCCTCGGTCAGGGAGTAAAACAACTGGCAGTGGGACATCTCCGGAGAAGCAAACAGGTCTACCTGAGCTTCCCCGAAACGTCTCCAAATCAGCTGGACCGTCTGGGGATGGAGTCTCCACTCTCTGAGAAGCGCAGCTCGTGAGAGCTCGTCGGCTGTACGGTTGAGCAAACCCGGAATATGAATGGCACGAAGCGACCTCAGATGCTTCTGACTCCAGAGGAGGAGAGAACGGTCGAGCTGCGACATGCGACGGGAGCGTAGACC